>NW_027187323.1:10913250-10960061 GCF_028583685.1 Petaurus breviceps papuanus
TGTGTGTGTGTGTGTGTGTGTGTGTGTGTGTGTGTGTGTGTGTGTGTAGCGAGTGGTTAATGGGTACAGAAAGGACAGCTTTACAATATTCTACTATAAAATGAAAGCTTACTTCAGTTTAAAGTCCTTGACTTGCTCAATCTATAAAGCATGAATGTTTAGTCTTAAGGTGTTTAGGTCAGATCTCACATTGTGCTTTTCCCTATTTGAACAGGAGGTGATGGATGTTCCCAAAGAAATTTCCTCTGGTCATTCATGTCTATCATATTATGTTTAGTCCTGGGAGTTCTATTATTGTAAGGACACTTATGAGCTTGAAAGATTTTAGAAATCACAATTAGGGGTGAGGTTTCAATACTATAGTGTACAAGTGTCAGTCATAAAGGCTCGAGACATTTAGCTTAGAAAAGGGAAGACTTGAGGGTTACAGGAATTGTCATGGTTCTTGTCTTTACCATGAACAGTGGGTGAAAATTATAAAGAAACATATTTAGGCTTGATATACAGGGGGGGAAAGGGAAGAAATCCAAGTCCTTGGAAGGAAGTGGTTGTTCCTTTACTTGAGGTTTAATCAAAAGCTAGATGGTTCAGTGTGAGTTCTACCAGATGACCTCTGAAGTCCCATCCATCCCTGAAATATTATGATTCTCTTTGGCTCTGTGCTTATAGAGGGGATTCTTGTTCAGGTTCAAGTGCAACCTCTGATGTCTCTTCCAACTCTAAGATTCCATGATTTCCAGTGCAGAGAATCTAGTAAAGTACCCGTGTGCCTGGATAAAATGTGGAACTTGGGGGTCAGGAAGACACGAGTTCAAATCCTGCCTCAGATATGTTGTATATCTGAGACAAGTCATTTAACTTCTATTTACCTTGTTTAACTCATTTTTAAACTGAGATAATAATTGCACTTATCTTCAAGGGTTGTTCTCAGGATCAAATGAGATAATCACTGTAAAGCACTTAACATGGTCCCTGGTACATAGTAAGCACTATGTAATGTTAACTATTATTAACTATTATTTTTATATGAATTATATATTTATATATGATTAATAATTGTATTAATTATTAACTCACTTAATCTCTTTCCACCTCTTTACTATCTCTAGTAAAATACATATCTCATGGGGTTGTTATATGCAATAAGATAACTCATGCAAAGATGTTTGCAAACCATAAAGCAATGTATAAATGCTATTATCATCATCATCAATAATGAGATGTAGGATTAATTTAGTCCTGAATTTTAGGCGATGCCTACGACATTGGTGACTACAAGTCATTCCAAAATACTAAAACTACCATCTCTCCTTCTGGGAGAATTTGAAGCTATGGCTTCTTGTTCATTGCATGTAGAAAGAAATACAAATCTCACATATTTAAAGCTAGCAGGAGCCTTAGAGGTAATCTGAGCCAAATGGTTCACTTTAAAAATTAGGAAACTAAAGTAAAAAAAAAAGTGTATGATTTGCTCAGGTTATGGCAATATGTGACAGAACTTGGAGATGAATCTGACTCCAAAATTTATTATTTTTTTAAAATTTGCAAGAAAGTAATTCTTAGTATAGATTAACTGTGGAACTGGGCCCCAAATTTAGGCCATTCACAGAAAATCAAAAGTTCCTTTTGTAGGGAGAACAATGATTCTGATGTTTGTAGGAAAGGATTGTAAAAGCTGATTGACCTCAACCATCTAGTTTTACCAAATAAAACTCTTGGTGGGATTTTCACAAACCCAAGCTATTAACCAGAGGCACTATAGAAATTGAAAGCCCAAATCCTTGACTGACCTCAAAGAGCATCAGCTCAGACACAAAGAAGTTCAAAAAATAAAACAACTTAAACCTGAAAGTGCTTCTGATTGATGACTGAGTGTGGCTGTGGCTCTGATTCACAAAAGAGCAATGTGTTAAAAGAACTGCTATCTTTTCCCTTCAGGAAAAGACAGCTGTAGTCGAATAGCACACCAGAAGAGACTGAGCAGAAAGCAAAGCTACTTTAAGATATGAAAGTGACAGAAGAGTAAAGAAGCTAGCCCTACCAATACTTTCAGTACACCTTTGAAAGCCACAACTAGCAGTCTGAAAGGGAGAGAGGGGTTTTTGATAGGACAGAATCCTAGCAGTCTGAGTTGTGCTGACTTTACATAGTTCCCTAGTCATGTTTTCTCTTTCACATCCTTATCCAGAGGATATTCATGTGTACCCAGGTCAAAGCTATGCTTCACTGTTGTGGTTGAAACACAAATGGGTAACTGATTTTATATTGTTTATGACATTAGGAGTGGATTTTATATACCTTTTGTGTCTAATGGTAGCCATCTCTGGAGAGAAGGGAAGAAAATAAATTTACATGATAATTTTGCTGTATATTTGAAAGGAATAGCAAGTTTTATATATTAGATTTACAGTTTCATGTGCAATCATCTTTTTTATTGTACTATGTCATGGAAATGCTTGTTTTATTCCATAAGTTTAAAATAAAATTCAACTACATGTAAAAAAGTTTATTTTAGACTAACAGGGATATTAAAATTTATTTCCCCAAGAGGAATATCCATAGCTCTTGATTCTAGCTCTTGGGTTGACATTAATGTGCAAGTCTGAATTCTTAATCTAGAGGACACAAACTTATTTGAACAATATTTAAAATCACAGGATTGGTGTAGTCATAGTAGTTGTGATCTTCAACCAAAAGGAATTCTTCCCAACATTTACAAACTACAGTCAATGGCACCACTTTGTCAGAGATTCACCTTTTAATGACTAAGGTTTTTGTGTAGATGTCATTTGAGTCGTTAGGCAAGTTCATAGTAAAAGTGTTGCTGCCAACTGCTCACTACTGACACTTCGATATTTTTTTTTCCCTAAATGGAAATGTTGTATTTCAAAGCTACACATCTTTCCTTTTGGAATGTGAAATGAAGGGCACAGAGAATCGATTTCTTTTGTTTCTCCCAGTGCCGTAGCCAGAATGTTTCCATTTCTATGTGTGTGTTGAAATATGGCACTGTATAAGCAGAACTTTAAGCCAAACTTTAGGTTGTTCAAACATTTCCCTTGCAAGTGGGTTATGAATATCTTTTAATTCATATTAATGTTGTTACCTAAAGAGTACTTGATGATAAATGTAGACATCCTTAATTGCATTGACAGAAGAAAGGAGAGCTGTATTTAACAATCTGCCTTTGCTATCATTATTTCTGAGAATCATCTGAGGACAAGGATTTTCATCTATTTCCAAGACAAAGCCATGCAAATACCCTCTGTTTAATGGGAGAACTTGCATGTAAATGAAGAGAAGTAAAGTAATCCCATCAGACACTTTGTATGTCAGGTAATGAGAAACTTAAAACATCTTCTCTATGACATCAGGCCTAGTGAATGCTGTATATCTGAAGCATGTGATTCAGTTCATTTTCTGCTTCTCAGTTGTGTCTACTGCCAGTTTCCAGTATTCATATCACTCAGTCAATAAATACCAATGAACATGATGCTTCCTACTACTGAAAATGTTATTATTCAGAGAAAAGTTTGTAGGAGGCAGAATACACACACACACACACACACACACACACACACACACACATTACATCCGTTATCCAACTAAAAAAGTTAACTCATTTGAAATGAAAATTCAGTTAAAAACATAACTCACAGGATTCCTAGAAAATGACAAGGACATTTGCTAGTATCAGGGCTGGACTGGAGGATCAGATTTCAGGTAAATCTACGGAAACATTTTTATTTGAATTTTTCTGGGAAGCCAAAGGAGCATATTTTTTTTTAAATGCATAGCCCTTTCCACCCAGTTCTTAGAGGAAGAGAACTCATCTGTCACCAGTCACCGCTCTTTCTAAAGTGAATGAAGAGACTTAACGTGCCTCCTGAGTATTATTCTGGGGTCAAAGTAACCAGCCTTAACTCAAAAACATATTACTTTTGTGTGTACACAGAGCTATGTCTCTCAGTGACCCCTACTTTGGGAGTCCACAGAGACAACCTTTCTCTCTCTCCCAAAGGAGGATCACACATTTCTGATCAAAGGCAAGAGAATCTTCATTGTCAGTGAGTCATGGAATTCAGAAGAGGTGTAGTTGTGCATCCTAACTAGAAAACGTAGTTGAACTCCATAGCCTTTTATTTGTTGTTGGAGGGGACTTTTTTCCCTTCCTTTTTAATTCCCTCCTGTAATATTCCATATGCTGCTGTTGTTTTCAGGAACTTAAAAATGTTTTCCCTACCTAATGTGACGCTCATGTGTTCTCACAGATCATAACTAAATCTGAGTAATACCCAAGTTATGTCTACCTTATGTTGCAAAGGTAGAACATTCAGTTTTTTCTAAGTGTACTTTCATTAAAATTTCTCTCTACAGCATGAAGGCTCAATAAAGAAAATTATTTATCTCAAATTCTCTGCATTATATGATTTTCCCCCATGGAATGTAGGGATTTCTGATTTTAAACATGTCACGTGTAAAATTCTAAATTAGCAAAGTAACAGCTCAAGCCATAAAAATGTAATATGGGCAAAAATCACTGCGTTAGAAGAGAGCTCTCCTAATGATACCTTCATTAACTTGATCATTGAAATGGTAAACCCTTTTCCAACATCATAGTTTCTATAGAGACCGCATGCTTGTGATCAGAATTATTTTTCTGAATGTCTTTTTTCTCCCACTCTTTTATGTTTTTTAAAATCTTCTTTCTTGATGAAAGTTACAATTAAACATAAGGAAATATAGCAAAAGGTATAATGTACTATACATCTGTTGAATTGTTCCAATAAATACACAACCTGCATAAAACAGATTCTCCTGGAGTGTAAATTATTCCCTGGGTATGAATTAGAAAGCCATCCATGCTTCTAGACCACTAGGGTCTCACTGAGTTCATTGCAGCAGGAATTTGCCAAATGCTCCACTAATCTGGAAGGGCAAATGGGCTCTCGAAAGTACTTAAATTAAACCAAGGGGATAATTGGCCCTTGAAGAATTCTGGTTAAATAAATAAAAATTTCAGGTAGGGATTGATCTCACTTTTAAATAGTACATAAAAAGGAGAGTTGCTTGGAAGTGGAAACTCTGAGTTGAACAAAGGGTGTATAGAGTCCAGTAACAATAATGGAATCACAGAGATTATACTAACTTGCTTCTCTGATGGGTTTTTTTTTTTTGGAGGGGGGAAGACAGGGCAATTGGGATTAAGTGACTTGCCCTAGATCACACGGCTAGTAAGTGTTGTGTCTGAGGCCATACTTAAACTCAGGTCCTCCTGATTCCAGGAACCAGTGCTCTATTCACTGTGCAACCTAGCCACCCCAAAGAAACTCAGAAACTTTTTTTTTTGCTTTCTGGGGGGGCAGAGGTCAGGAAATTGGGAATAAGTGACTTGCCCAAGGTCATACAGCTAGTAAGTGTTAAGTGTCTGAGGCTGAATTTGAACTCATGTCCTCCTGACTCCAGGGCCAGTGTTCTATTCACTGTGCCACCTAACTGCCCCTATGATATGTCATATATCATGCACACTTTGTGATCTAGGGTAAATCACTTTACCTCCCAAACCCTTAGTTTCCTCATGTGAAAAATGAGAGGGTTGGACCTCGAAAGTTCTTTTAAATTCTATGTATATGATGGCATGATCCTTTCCCTGGGAGGCTTATAGATCTTGATTTGCTAATTGTGTAAATGACTATTGTTTATTAAAGTTTTATGATTATTTAGCCTCGCACTCCTAGTATTTTGTTTTTTTTTATTTTAATTGATTTATTTACTTTTAGCTCACAACATTCAGTTCCACAATACCTTCAGTTCCAAATTTTCTCCTCCTCCTCCTCCCCCCTCCCCCCATGGTGGCATGCAATCAAATGTAGGTTCTACAAATACCTTCACATTAAACATTAGTCAAGTTGTAAAAAAGTATTATAACCAATGGTGTGAACAATGAGAAACAAACAAACAAACAAACAAATGAGAAAGATGAAACAAAACAAAACACAAAAGAGAGAGAGCAAGTAGTTTGCTTTAATCTGCATTCAGACTCCGTAGTGCTTTCTCTGGATGTGGATATCCCTCTCCATCATGAGTCTTTTGGAGTTGTCTTATATCCTTGCATTGCTGAGAGGAGCCCAGTGTATCAAAGTTAGTCATCACAGATACCATGTGTCTGCAACTGTGTACAAAGTTCTCCTAGTTCTGCTGTCCTCATTCAGCATCAATTTATATAAGTCTCTTCAAGTTACTGTGAACTCCGTCTGCTCCTCAATTCTTATGGCACAATAGTATTCCATTGCATTCATTTACCACTACTTGTTTAACCATTCCCCTATTGATGGGCATCCCTTTGATTTCCATTTCTTTGCCACCACAAAAAGAGCTGCTATAAACATTTTTTAACATGCGGGTCCTTCTCCTACTTGTATGATCTCTTTGGGATACAGCCCTAGAAGTAGTATTGCTGTTTTAAAGGGTATGCACTTTTTTTTATAGCCCTTTTGGCATAGTTCCAGATTATTCTCCAGAATGGTTGGATCAGTTCTAATCTACCAACAATGCATTAGTGTTCCAATTTTTCCATATCCTCTCCAGCATTTATCATTTTCCTGTTTTGTCATGTTAGCCAATCTGACTGGTGAAATGTGGTATATCAGAGTTCTTTTGGTTTACACTTCTCTAATCAACAGTAATTTAGAGCATTTTTTCTTTTTCTTATAGATATCTTTAGTTTCTTCCTCTGAAAATGGCTTGTTCATATCCTTTGCCCATTTGTCAATAGGAAATTACTTATATTCTTATAATTTTGACTCAATTCTCTGTATATTTTAGAAATGAAACCTTTATCAGAGACACTGGTTGTAAAAGTTATTTCCCATTTTTTTGTTTCCCTCCTAATCTTGGTTACATTGGCTTTATTTGTACCAAAATTTTTCAATTTAATGTAATCAAAATTATTCATTTTGCATTTTGTATTGCTCTCAAACTCTTGTTTGGTCATAAAATCTCTCCTCCATAAATCCAACAAGTAAACTATTTCTTGCTCTCCCAGATTGCTTACAATATCAACATTTATACCTAAATCATGCTCCCATTTAGATTTCATTTTGGTATATGGTGCCTTGTATTTCCAATGAGGAGATTAGTCTTTAAAATAAACACTCCAGCTAGGATAACTTCCTTAAAAAATCTATTTTGGAAACCCAGAATATATCTCTTTTTTGCATGATGAGTACACATAAAAAGTAGGTGGATATATATGTATATATAGTATATATGTGTACATGTGTTCATATGTATTTGTGTGTGTGTGTGTGTATATATATATATATATATATATATATATATATATACTATGAAACAATTAATTACTATCAGGGGCCAAACATATCAAAATAAACTAGGAGTTTCTCCCATATTAGGCAATGCAGCTTCTCATATAATTACTTGTTTTCTGGATCAAATGGAAAAAATGGTGAGGAAAACTATATTTCTGTACTTTGCTTTGCCTAAAGTATATACACATAGCTTGAAAGTTATATTCTAAAATTTATAAGTAACTCCACAGGATGTTAGAGCTGGTAACAATCTTATAGATCATTAGGAACAGGCTCTTTACTATCAACAAAAATAATAATTCAAATTTATGTAACAGTTAAAAGTTTACAAAGGATTCTGCTCACAACAAATGTATGAAGTAGGAAATATTATGAGCATTAACCCCTTTTTACAAGTGAGGAAACAGATTACTAGAGAAGTTTGGTGACTTATCAAAGATCATATAATTCCTAATTAATCATCTAGTTCTATTTCCAGTGTGTCACATTTGCCTTTACTAGATCAAATTGTTTGTGTGTGTGTATGGGGGGAGGGAAGAGAGACAATGTGTATTTCTTGTATAGAATTATGATTTGGGAGTGGAGCCAAGATGGCAGAGTAGAAGCACGACCTTCCCGCGGCTCCAGCTTCCACCTTCTCGAATCCATGTAAAAAGAGGACTCTAAACAAACTTTGGAGCTGCAGAACCCACAAAATGACACAGAGAAGCTAGCCTCCTGCTGAGGACAGCCAGGCAGGCCGGCAGGAATCCAGCATGGCACTCTTGGAGCCAAGCCCAGCCCCACACCCAGGCTTTAGCCCCAGGGTGAGCTTGACCAGCCCCAGGCCAGAGGGACTCCACATAAGCAGGAGCAGTGGCAGTTTCCAGATTTATCGACACATAGATGTGAAGGACAAGGTGAGAGACCAGTGCAGTCTGGACTTTGGGACCAGTAAGTGGGAGTGCCTGGCTTTTACCCCCGGGGCGAGAAGCCCTGAGGTGCTGGCACAGCCAGCCAGTGCCATTTGGCAGCTTTAGCTCCTGGCCTGAAGAGTGTAGGGGGACCAATGCCAGTCTTGAGCGGTAATCGCTTTTGCTTTAAACTGCTTGGATCTGGATTGCAGTCTAGGGTGGAGGTCCTGGGTGTGTGTCCAGCTTGCCAGAGCATGTGGAGACCTCAGATAAGGCAACCATCTAATACCTCTGGCAGTTGAGAAAACCCCAGCATTCAGGACAAAAGGTCCCCTGTCTGGTGGCAGAGTCCTACTGTGGCAAAAAGACCAAAAGTCAAGTAATTGAGTGGCAAAATGAGCAGGCAAAGGAAACAAAGCAGACAGAAGATTCCAACATTACATTCCTATTTTAGGGACAAAAAGGAGCAAAGCATGGAACAGGAGGAAAACAGTGAAGTCAGAACTCCTGCAGCAAAAGCTTCAAAGGAAAATACGAGCTGGTTACGGGCCATAGAGGACCTTAAGAAGCAGATAAGAGACGTGGAGGAAAAATTGGGAAGAGAAATTAGAAAAATGCAAGAAAATTATGAAATGAGAGTCAACAGCCTGACTGAGGAAAATAATACCTTAAAAAACAGACTGACTCAAATGGCAAAGGAGGCTCAAAAAGGCAATGAGGATAATGCCTTAAAAAGTTGAATTTGCCAGATGGAAAAAGAATCTCAAAAGCTCAAGGAGGAGAATCATTGCTTCAGAATTACATTGGAGCAAATGGAAGCTAATGACTTTATGAGAAATCAAGGTGCTGTTAAACAGATCCAAACAAATGAAAGAATAGAAGGCAATGTGAAATATCTCATGGGAAAAACCACTGACCTGGAAAATAGATCCAGGAGAGGTAATTTAAAAATTATTGGACTACCTGAAAGCCATGACCAAAGTAAGAACCTAGAAATCATCCACCAGGAAGTTCTCAAAGAAAACTGTCCTGATGTTTTAGTACCAGAGGACAAAATAGAGATTAAAAGAATCCACCAATCACCTCCTAAAAAAGATCCCAAAAAGAAAACTCCTAGGAATATTATAGACAGGTTCTGGAATTCCCAGATTAAGGAGAGAATATTATAAGCAGCCAGGAAGAAACAATTTGAGTATGGTGGAAACACTATCAGGATAACCCAGGATCTGGCAGCTTCTACACTGAGGGATCAAAGGGCTTGCAATATGATATTCTGGAGGTCAAAGGAGCTGGGATTAAAACAAACAGTCACCTACCCAGCAAAACTGAGTATCATGTTTCAGGGGAAAATATACTTATTCAGTGGAATAGAGGACTTTCAAGCATTCTTGCTTAAAAAACCAGAGTTGAATAGAAAATTTGATATTGAGATACAAGAAGCAAGAGAAGCATGAGAAGGTAAACAGGGAAAAGAAATCATAAGGAACTTATCAGAGTTGAACTATTAACATTCCTACATGGAAAAACAATAATTGTAACTTATGAAACTTTTCTCACTATTTGAAGGGAATAGAAATACACACACACACACACACACACACACACACACACACACACATATATATATATGAGGGTATATGGGCATATGAATACATATGTGAATGTGTGTATATATGTTTACAGGTATACATAGATAGAGGGCACAGGACCAATTTAACAGGAAGGGATGATACTTAAAATGTGGTATTAAGAGGTGAGAGGAATATAATGAGAGGAGATGGGGAGAGACAGATTGGGGTAAACTATCTCACACAGAAGAGGCAACAGAAAATGGTTACAATGGAGGGGATGAACAGGAAGGCGAAAGGGAATGGGTCTACCTTGTTCCCATTGAATTTGGCTTGAGGAGGGAGTGAAATACACACTAAATGGGGTCTATCACCCTCCAGGAGAATAGGGGAGGGAAGCGGATGAGAGGGGGGATGATGGAGGGGAGGGCAGGCTGGGGGGGGAGGAAAGTTGGAAGCACCCACTTTTGAAGGGGGACAGGATCAAGGTGGAGAGTAGAGCAGGTTGGAGGTGGGATGGGAGGGAGGGAAATGTAGTCAGTCTTGTACAATATATCTACTATGTTATTGTTTTGCATTAGCCATACATGTACAACCTATACTGGGATGCTTGTCTTCCCAGTAGGGGTGGGTGGCAGGGAGGGAGGGGAATGAATCTGGAATTGAAAATTTTAAAATCAAATATATGTATATATATATATATATATACATATACATATATGTGTGTGTGTATACACACACACACATATACACACACACACACACTATTATTAATACCATCTAGCATGTAATTAGGAAATGGGATATGCAGGCACTGAGGCAAACAGATCCACTGGAAAAGTTGAAAGGGGTATGGGAGAAGGTATGGGAGAGAGCAGATTGGAGGAGGGGACATCGTGTGGGACTGCTATTTTGGGGTGGTGGGTGGGGGAAAAATGGGGAGAAAATTTGTAACTCAAAATCTGGTGGAAATGAATGACATAAATCAGAAGTTAATAAAGCATTAAAAAAAGATTTACTAATAGGATAGAAGAGGAAAATGATTAATGTTAGAGGACATGTGATAAAAATTAGACATTAATGCTTTGTTGATAGAGTTGTGAACTGATTCAACCATTCCTTAGAGCAATTTGGAACTCTACCCAAAGGGTTATAAAACCATGCATTCTCTTTGAACTAGCAACACCACTACTAGGTCTGTATCCAAAAAAGAGATAAAAATAAACAAAAAGAAAAAGACCTATATGTACAAAAATATTTAAAGCAGCTCTTTTCTAGTGACAAAGATTTGGAAATGAAGGGTATGTCTATCAATTGTGGAATGGGTGAACAAATTGTGTTATGTGATTATGACAGAACAATATTGTGCTATAATAAATGATTAGCCGGATAATCTCAGAAAAACTTGGAGAATTATGATTTGGAGGATATAAATTTATCTATTGTCAGTCAAATGAAAAGATATATGATGTACTAATCCATTTGTATAGAATTTCCTTTCTTTATTATCTAATTTAGCCATGTGTATATGTACATATAAACAGGAATATACATTGTTTAATAGGTAACCATATGTAACTTGCTTTTTTTTTTCCTTTGGAGGGGGGAAAGACAGGGCAATTGGGGTTAAGTGACTTGTCTAAGGTCACACAACTAGTAAGTGTTAAGTGTTTGAAGTCAAATTTGAACTCAGGTCCTCCTGACTCCAGGGCTGGTTCTGTATTCACTGAGCCACCTATTTGCCCCATGTATCTTGCTTTACATGAAATCAACTAGGGTAATATGCTAAAATGTCTTTGTGGTAAAATTCCCATGAGACCTTATCATTTATAAATATTTCATGTCATATGGAATGTTCTTCAGTTTGTTTTATTTATTTTGGTGAACTATTTATCATTTGGTGAACTATTTATCATTGAACAATATATCATTTTTTTTCTTTGAAGCCTTATTAAGTAGTACTTCAATAGACCATTTACCAAGATAAGATCAAAATTATACATGACCTAGATATAAAGAGAGATTTTAGAGGAAAATTAGAGAAAATGAAACATATTACTTATCAGAATTATGGATAGACAAATAATTTATCAATAAATAAGAGAGAGCAAGCTTAGACATAAAACAGATCATTTTGATTACATTAAAATAAAAAGGGTTTATATAAATAAAACAACAGTTACCAGGATTAGAGGGAAAGCAGAAAATTTGGGAATTTTTTAATAGATTATTAGATAAAAGTGTCCTGTCTAAAATATATAAAGAATTTTGTCAATTCTCTAAGAATATGAGTCATTCCTCAATTAACAAATGGTCAAAGGATATGAACAGGCAATTTTTTTTAAAAGCAATTGGGGTTAAGTAACTTGCTCAAGGTTACACGACCAGGTGTTTCTGGGTGGGTGCTAAGTGTCTGAGCCCAGATTCAATCCCCAGGTCATCCCAACACTGGGGCTGGTGCTCTTACTTGATGTGCTACCTGGCCGCCCCACCACACAATTTTCTGAAGGGAAAAAATAATTTGTATTCATATGAAAAAAGTGTAGTCATATGAAAAATATGAAAAAATAATTATTTATTAGAGGAATGCAAATTAAAAGACCCTTGAGATATCATTTTATACCTACCAGATTGGCTGAAATGATAGAAGGTGAAAGCGACTAATGCTGGAGGGGATGTGGAAGATATGGGACACTAATTTGTTGTTAATGGGATTGTGAATTGATCCACCCATTTTGGAAAGCAATCACAAATTATACCCAAAGAGTTATTAAGCTGCCTATGACCCCACAATACCACTGCTTGGTATATTTCTGAAATTATTTAGAAAAAAAGATAAAGAACCTATATGTTCTAAAAAAAACCTCATATCAGCTCTTTTTGGGGAGGCAAAGAACTAGACATTTCTGGGATGCCCATCAATTGGGGAATGGCTGAACAAATTGTGGTATATGATTGTGGTAGAATAAGTTGTAAGGGTTGTAAGAAATGATGAGCTCAATGGTTGTTGAAAAAAAAAACATGGAAAAGACTTGCATGAAATAATGAAGAGCAGAATGAGCAGAACTAAGAGAACATTGTATAAATAATAACAGTATTGTTTTCAGAATAACTTTGAACAAATAAATTATTTTGACTATTAAAAATAGTTAACTATAAAGGACATATGAAGAAAGATGATATTTGCATTCAGAGAAAGACCTGATGAATAGAAGTATGTACAGAATAATCACACACACACACACACACACATTCCTATGTGTTTGTGTCCCATGGTAGCCATCTGCAGGGGAGGGGAAGTGTGGGGAAGGCAGAAAAATAAATTTGCATGAAATTGTATATTTGAAAAGAATAGCAGATTGCACATCATATATTGATAATTTTATCTGTAATAATATTTTATTGTACCATATTATGAAAAAGCTTTTTTATTCCATAAATTAAAAATAAAATAAAACAGGAGAGACAAATAATTTTTCAGATATTAACAAAATATGAGAACATTGGTAATATGAGGAAGTTGATGGAATGTCAGTAGCATCCTTGTCCTTGTGCATTAAAAAACAACAATTTTTAAATAATTAAATAGCTAACTATTCTGTTATTTGTATGTACATATAAGTATATAAAATAAAATCCACACCTACCCAAAAATGTTAACTTTGATGACTAGGTTATCCTTGTATATGAAGTCATAGGAGAATTTGTTGACTTGTGGTAGAGCATTCTGAGCTCATATTGGTCTGATCAACCACAGTCGGACACATTGAAACTTCACTCTAGCATAGTGATATCATTTTGGTCCTCTTTGAGAATGGACTACAACCAATCAACTATATACATAAATTTACCTATGTGTGTATATATGTACATATATTTAATATATGTACTTTTTCCCTTAAGTTAGATAGAAATGGATAGAATTTCCCTATGTGTCAAGACAACAAAAGAGCTACTGAACACAGCCTGAGACATTTAACTCCCTGAATAAAATTAATTCAATAATCAGTTCTTCTGTTAAAAAGTGCAACTTCAATTCTACTTTGTAATATGGTTGTTTGATTGACAGCTTAGGTTGTTTATAATCACCCATGTTCTTCAACTTGTTTTGCTTTATACATTGCTTTTTAATCTTTCTCCTGTCCTTCTGCTTGCTATCTATGATAAATCATCCATGCCTGACTGACCAACTTTAGCCTCTGCATTGTCTTTGTCATTTGTTAGAAGTAGCTGAATTTTTTTCTACTTACTTTACATATGAACCTTTTCCTCCCAAGCTCGATCTTGAGCTCCACGAAAGTAGGGACTGTACCTTAAACTTATTTATGTTCTTTCGGAGCTTCTAGAAAAAGTTCTGGGCCTACTACAGGCACTTAGTCAAAAAAGAAGGAAGGAAAGTTGATTGGTCTCTACTCATATTCAGCTATTGTTATAGGTTACAGTCTCATTACCTTTCACTTTGGACTATTGCAAAAACCGGCTCGTCTTTTTTGCATTATCTTTACCTTCTACAATTTATTCTCCACACAACTGAAAAACTGATTTTTCTAAAGTACAATTCTAAACATTTTTCTACTCTCCTTAATAAATCCCAGTAGGGTCCTGGGAACCAAGGTGGCAGAATAAGCAGTGAGTCTCTCTTACACTTCCTTATTGACCTTGAAAAAATCCAGAGAATGTTGCCCCAGGAAAAATTCTAGAACAGTGGAGCAGCAGAAAGATGGGATGTCTTTTAGCTCAGGAGCCTATGGAGATTGACAGGAAATGTCTTTCTTGCTGTGGCTAAAGGGGACCAGTACAGAATGACAAGCCTCACCTCAGCAAACCAGTGGGAGATCCTGAGCCTCAAGGTGTCAGAGCAGGCAAGTGCCAACACCAGGAATATAACAGCCTCCACCTCAGCACCAACTCAGCACCAGGTAAGCTACCAGACACCTACAGCCTTCAGCTACCAGCACCTGAGGTCCCATCACACGAAGTCAGTAACCTGGCCCCTCACCCCCAGCACAAGAAGCATGGAGCAGTATAACCTTGTGCCCCAGAAGCAGAGATCAACTTTAAAAGCCAGACAAGGGAAACACCATGAGCAAAAAGCAACAAAGAAAAACAATGACCATAGAAGATTGTTATGGTGACAGATAAGAGCAAAATACAAATTCAGAAGAGGACAACATTGCTAATATACCCACATCTGAAACCTCCAAGGGGAAGATGAACTGATCTCAAGCCCAAAAACCTTTCTTGGAAGAGCTCAAGAAGGATTTTAAAAACCAAATAATAGAGGTGGAAGAAAAATCGAACAATTCCTTTTAAATTATGATTTAAAAAATAGAAAAAAAAGTACACTGAAGAAAACAGTTCCTAAAAAGTAAAATTGGCCTAATGGAAAAGGAAGTACAAAAGCTAACTGGAGAAAACCATTGATCAAAAACTATAAATGGGTAAGGGGAAGCTACTGACTCTACAAGATATCAGAATCAGTCAAACAAAATCAAAAGAATGAAAAAAATAGAAGAAAGCATAAAATATCTCATTGAAAAAGAGATCCAGGAAAATAGATCCAGGAGAGATAATTTAAGAAGTATTGGTCTTCCTAAAAGCCATGATAATTTTTTTTTTAAAGAGCCTGGACAGCTTCTTTTAAGGAATCAAAGAAAGCTGCCTTGCAGTCATAGAACCAGTGGGTGAAACAGTCATCAAAGAATCCACCAATCAACTCCTGAGAGAGATCCCAAATTGAAAATGCCAAGGAATATTGTAGCCAAATTCCAGAATTATCAGGTCAAGGAGAAAATACTGCAAGTAGCCAGAAAGAAACAATTCAAATAATGTGGAATTGCAGTCAAGATTACACAGGAACTTTCAGCTTCTACATTAAAAGATCAGAGGCCTTGGAATGTGATATTCTGTAAGATAAAGGAGTTTGGATTACAACCAAGGATCAACCACCCAGAAAAGTTGAGCATAATATTTCAGGGGAGGAAATGGATATTCATTGAAATACAGGACTTATTGACCTTCCTGATGAGAAGACCAGAACTCAACAGAAAATTTGTTTAGTAGAGGGACAAAACAGAGGGATATGAGCATTATTTGCTAAGAATACTTCGAATTTGACTCAAATAGGGAATAACATACTTAGCTAGGTATAGAAATCTAACTTGCCCTTTAGACAGTAGGGGCAGAAAGGGGAAAGAAAAGGGAGTGGGGATAGAAGGGAGGGAAGATTGAGGGAGTCCATGTTCAAAATAAAACATGTGAATGTGTACATATAGCCTATATCAGATTACCCAGTCTTGGGGTCGAGGGGAGATGGTAGAAAATAGGGAACTCAAAATCTTACAGAAGTAAATGTTGAATACTAAAAATAAATAAATAAATAATGGACCCCATTATGTCCCTCTTAAGTTTAGGCTCAAATTAATTCTTTTTTCATCTTGATAACCCTTCAATCCTATTGATTGGTTAGGTCCAATCTACTTTTGGTAGGTCCCAACCTACTTTTCAAGCCTTGTCACAAATAACTCCCCTTCATTATATCTATTTATAGTATAATATGTATGTACAAATATACCCATATATCTTAAAGTGCTATATAATTTCTTGTTCTTGTTATTATTATCTACATACTATATGGTCTAGTCCAGGGGTGGGGAACCTCTGGCCTTAAGGCCACATGTGGCCTTCTAGGTCCTTGGGTGTGGCCTTTTGACTGAGTTCAAGTTTTATAGAAAAAAATCCTTATATTAAGGGCATTTGTTCTGTGAAGTTTGAACTCAATCAAAGGGTACACTTGAGGACATAAAGCACATAGACATGTGAATTTCAGGCTGCAGTTTCCCCACCCTGGTCTAATCAGTCTGGATTTCTTGTTTATTATACAAGATAGTTCATCTCCTGTCTCCATGACTTTGTTTTAGCCGCCTCCTGTTCCTGGAATTCACTCTCTTCTTATTCTTACCTTTTAGAACTGTTTCCTTTAAGACTCACTTTAAAAGACATTATCTGTCCACATAAAGCCTTTCTTAACCCCACTCCCAAGTTTCTAGTGTCTTACCCTTCAAATTGTGTTGAGTTTGTGTGTTTGTATTGTTTTTATTTCTGTCTATGTATCCCTTGTACTTAATACAAAGGCTAGAAGTGATAGATTTAAGAAATGTTTATTTATTGGTTAAAATTGATTAAAGATATGTTGATAATCAAATTCAATCAAGCATTCACTAATGAAGGAAAAAAGAAAACTAACTTCTATGGCCATGGATAAGTCTAATTCAATCCAACAAGCATTTAGGAAGAATGAAATGAAGAATTAAATTATTGTAGTTTTGGAGTTTGAAGCAACCTTGGAGCACATCTAATCCAACTCCTCATTTTGCAGATGGAGAAACTGAGGCCCAAAGAGATTAAATGATTTGCCCAACATCACACAGGTAGTAAGTAGTAGAGCCAGAAATTTCCTCTGGCTACAAATACAGTGGCCTTTCCCCTGCACTATGGCAGTATGCTAGACAGACAGGCAGGTTCATTGATTTAGAGCTGGAAGGACATCAGAGGATATCTAGTATTTCCTTCATTTAATAGATGATCAAAGTCATCCTTATTTAGAAAGTTTAAATGATTTACCCAAGGTCACATAGAGAGTAAGTCATAAGGTTTCATTTCCACTGACTTTAAACCAACTGTTCTTCTATTGGAAGAAAGAAAAAAAAAGGAAAGAAGGAAAAAGGAAAGGAGAAAAATAAATAAGGAATATGTGAATCATAAGATCATAGAAATGGAACTTGAAGAGATCTCAGACGACATCCATTCCAACCCCTCATTCTACAGATGAAGCTGAAGCTCAGAGAAATTAAATGATTCATCTAAGATCATATAGGTAGAAACTGAAAGAGCCAGGACTTAAACTGTGTCCTCTGAACTCTAAATACAGCATTCTTTCTACAACACCATGGAAAGCAAGAAGGCAGGAAGGAAGCAAAACAGTAGGAAAAGAAGAAAAGGCAAGGCAAGGGAAGGGAAGGAAAAGGAGAGAAATTAAAGGAAAGAAAAGAAAGGAAGAAGAAAGACAGGTCTTATACTGACCAATGAATTCTTTGGAGATGGGAGTTTTTATTTCCTTTTGTTGTTCATTCATGTCTGACTCTTCATGATGCAATAGCACACCAAGCCCTTGTTACCTTTGCTATCTCAAAGTTTGTCTAAGTTCATGTTTGTTGCTTCCGTAGCATTATTTATCCATTTCACCCTCTAAAGTCCCCTTTACATTTTGCCTTCAATCATTCTTAACATCAGTCTTTTCCAAGGAGTCCTGTTTGGTTTTTATATGGCCAAAGTATTTAAGCTTTAACTTCAGTATTTGCCGTAACAAATAGTCTGAATTAATTTCTTTAAATATTGACTAATTTGATCTTTTTGCTATCAAAGAGATTCTCAAAAGTCTTCTTTAGCACCACAATTCAAAGACATTGATTCTATGGCACTCACCTTTTCTTGTAGTCTAACTCTCATAGCCATACATTACTGCTAGGAAAAAAAAAAACACATAGCTTTGATGATACAGACCCCTGTTGGCAAGGTAATGTATGCTGTTCAGACTGATTTCCCTTAGAGATGCCTAGCAATTGCCAGTCCTTGTATATTTCTAATGAGGTGAAGATAATAAACCAGGAAATCTATTGCCTGACCCTCAAACAATGGACTGCTTGAACTTCTGAATTAATGTTTATTTAATAAAATAATATTTAGTTTTTAACATTCACTTCTATAAGATTTTAAATTCCCAGTTTTCTTCCCATCTCTTCCCTCTCCCTCCCCCAACACAGCATGTAATTTTATATAAGCTACATATATATCTATGCATGTTGAACCTATTTTGACATTAGTCATTTTGTAAAGAAGAATTAGAAACAATAGGAGAAACCACAAGAAAGAAGAATCAAATGCACAGAGACAGAGAGAGAGAGAGAGAGAGAGAAAAGAGAAAGAGAGAGAGAGAAAACAGAGAGAGAGAGAGAGAGAGAGAGAAAACAGAGATAGAGAGAGAGAGAGAGAGAGAGAGAGAGAGAGAGAGAGAGAGAGAGAACGCAAGTAATTTGCTTCAATCTACATTCGGACTCCATAGTTCTTTTTCTGGATGTGGACAGCATTTTCCAACATGAGTCCTTTGGATTTGTCTTGGATACTTGCTTTGCTAAGAAGAGCTAATTCTATCAAAGTTATTCATCACACACCATATCTGTTACTGTGTACAATGTTCTGGTTCTGCTCACTTCACTCAACATCGGTTCATTCAGGTATTTCCAGGTTTTTCTGAAGTCTGCCTGCTCTTATATTGAAACAGTTTTCCATTACATTCATATACCACAGCTTGTTCATCCATTCTCCAATTGATGGGTATCCCCTTAATTTCCATTTCTTTACCACCACAAAAAGAACTGCTATAAATATTTTTGTACATGTGGATCCTTTTCCCATTTATATGATATCTTTGGGATAAAGAACTAGAAGTGGTATTGCTGGTATGAATATTTTATAGCCTTTGGGGCATGATTCCAAATTGTTCCCCAGAATGGTTGGATCAGTTCACAACTATACTAAAATGTATCAGTATTCCAGTTTTTCCGCATCTTCTCTAGCATTTATCATTTTCCTGTTTTGTCATGTTAAACAATCTGTTAGGTGTGATGTGGTACCTCAGAGTTATTTTGATTTGCATTTCTCTAATCAATTGTGATTTAAAACATTTTAATATGACTATAGATAGCTTTAATTTCTTTATTTGAAAATTGCCTGTTCATATGCTTTGACCATTTATCAATTGGGAAATCACTTGTATTCTTATAAATTTGACTCAATTCTCTATATATTTTAGAAATGAGGCCTTTATCAGAGATACTGGTTGTAAAAAAAAAAAAATCTCTTCCAGTTTTGTTTCCCTCCTTATCTCAGTTGCAATGACTTTGCTTGTGCAAAACTTTTCAATTTAATGTAATCAAAATTATCTATTTTGCATTTCATAATGTTTTCTATCACTTGTATGGTCATAAATTCTTCAATTCTAAATAAATCTGACAGGTAAACTCTTCCTTACTCTACCAGTTTGATTATAATATCAGCCTTATTATCTAAATCTGAACTTCCAAATTAAGAGAAAGAATCTATAGTCTAAGTCCTACCTTGGTAGAAGAGTCTTCATGGAAAGTAGAGGCCCAACACATCAGACTTGGGTAGGAAGTAGAGGAACTGATAGAAGTAGTCATGGAGATTGTAGAAGTCCAAAGATGACTTGAGGAAATCAAGTCTTTACCTTTTCATTAGAGTGTTAATTTCAAAATTATGGTCCCATTTCAACCCAACTCACCAAGTAATTTATTAAACATCTGATACGTGCAAGGCACTGAATGCATCAGTTGGGATACAAAGACAAAATTAAAACTTATTCTTTTCTTCAAAAAAGATTAGATTCCATTGGCATGTAATATTCCTAATATCCCTGAAGGGCTTTCTCCAAAATGGCAGAAATTCCTAATGAAAAATCATTAGGCATCACATGAGACTTTGTGTTATTGGTACAAAAGAGCAGGTGCAGTCACTTTCTCTGTTGCTCCTCTGGTCTAGAGAGAGCAGTACTGAGATTTCACTCATTTGCCTCTACCCCTTTGCTTTCTATTATTTGTTAAAATGAAATTTGGGGGGTTTGAAAATGACATTTTCTATTTACTAAAAAGTTAGGGGAAGAGGGTAAGAGAAACAAAATTAAAGGAAACCGTAAAAAGTAATGAGTATTTTTCTATGGCCTCCAAACATGTAATTTAAGGACTGAGTGTGTGAGGGTAAGGCAGGGACCTTCTCTGTGACAATGACCACCATGCCAGAAATAGCATGACTCTTCATTATAGATGACTCATATTCATGCTCTCATAAAAATAACAGCCTGGTTAGAGTTCTTTGGGGATTACAAAGCATTGAAAGCACATGAGCTAATTTGTCCTCTTCCCTCAAGCTCTCAAAGTCTAAGACTCATCTTAAAATATAGAAAATGAGCCAGAATTTGTACCATTTGTGATTGCTAAAAATAACAATATTAATGCAACAGCAATAATAATAACTGACAGGTAGATGATGCATTGTTTTCATCATCTAATTGATGGCTTACAACAGTTCTCTTCAGTACATGTTACAGTTTTTGTTCACTCCCATTTCAAATATGAGGAAACTAAGACTCTTAGTTTGGACCTGTATCCCTAGCACCTAAGTTATTGCCTGACATAATGTACACTAAATAAATGTTTGTTGATTGAGAGAGTGATTTATGCAGAGTTTAAGTGATTTGCTTTTGGTCAAACCTCTAATGAGGTCTCATTTGCAAGCTGATCCAGGTCTTCCTCACTCCATGTCCCATATTCATTTCTCTATGCCACACTTGCCTCTAAAAAATAGGAGATGAGATCATTAATTTCCCCCATTTACTAATATTTTCCTACTTTAAAAATCTATAGACTTGAGTTTTCTTTTAAGGCTAATCAATTATTCTTCTCTAAAATTAAACATATAAGACTCTGGTTGTCTGAGTAGATTCAATCTTTGAAACATGGTGTGTCTACAATTTAATTGATTCATCTTTGCTAAGGGACAAGTTATTAATAAAATCCCTTTATCTTTTTCATAATTTTAGCTTCATATATTGGGTATTTAGACTTTGACATCAAATTAATTTATGTTCTCCAAAAGTTTCATTATATACCAATAACTTCATAATGATATCACTTTTAATAAATAAGCTTTGATTCTGCTTTCCCCTCTTAAGAATATTTTTCACAAAAGCAAAATGAGTCACCTCTACTTAGCCTTCTTTAGCTTTAAATAATACAGCAGTATAACAAAGCATGGTTTACATTAGTGTGAATTACTATGACAAAAGGCTACATTCCACTGAAACTTAAAGAAAAGTAATTCAAGTATGCAGGGCACAGTTATAATGTGGGCAGGACACCACAGTTAACACATTTACTCTTAAAACCCTGTGAACATTAAATCACATGATCAACAATTCAATTGACCCTTGTCCAGAAACAACAATTGAAACACTATGGAGCTGAAGGATTTACACAGTGCCAACTGAGTGGTTAGATCCATTAATTGAGTTTCTTAAAGTACATTGTGCCACCCTTGGATTTCCCAGTTTAGGTCTCCCAGCAACATGCTTGAAGGGGCCTGGCTCCTTTTCATTTTAGAGATTTTGCAAGTACATGCTTATAGATAGAATTGCCTGAGATGGAGGGGATATAAAAAACAAGAAGACTAATTTCATTTCAGAAATTTATCAGAAACTTCCCTGACCAGATTCTCTTGTTTTCATTGGCTTATCCTTGTGCCAGAATGGGTCCTGCTGAAGTAAATAATGTCAGAATCTGGCAGTCTTCTAAGGTACAGCAAGCAAAGGGTCCTACACTTGGGGTCCACATCAATTTGAAGTATAGCTTTGTTATTTATTAAATACATATGTGGACTTAGGCTAATCATTTTGTATTTTGTAGAAGCATAAGATCAAAGAGCTAGTGTCGAAAGGGACCTTAGAATGCATCAAATTCCACTGCCCCCATTTTAAAGATAAAAATATTGAGACTCAGAATGTAAGTGTTTTTCTCGGAGCCATGTTATTAGTAAGTGTCAAAGGCAGGATTTAAACCAAGGTCTTCCTTAGTCCAACTATGTATGTATGTATATATATATATATATATATATATATATATATACACATATATATACATATATATATGTATGTATGTATGATTAAGGAAGCTGGTTTAAATGATCTAGGCATTTCTAGCTCTGACATTTCCCTGTAAATCTAAACAAAATACGAGATCTTCAAGAGAAAATTTCATCAGTCAAAAAACTGGGTAGAGTACCCTCCATGGTGCTACCATAACTGGTTCCTTGATTCTTTAAGCAAGCTTAATTCATTATCATTTTTAGAAGACTTCTCTTCAGCATTCTGAGGGTTTTCTTTAGAGAGCTATATGTCATAGTAGAGAAGAGTCAGGCATCTGAAAACTAAAAAAAAAAATGGGTTTTAACTGAGATTGAGTCAGTAAACCTTGGGTTCAAATCCTGCCTCAGACTCACTACTCAGAGTAAATTCCTTAACCTCCAGGCTTCAATTTCATAGTTGTAAAATATAGGAGTGGGACTCAATTACTTTTAAGAGCCTTTCTAGCTCTATATGTATATCCGTGAATCAATGAAATGGGAAGTAATTTGTCTTTTATTTGTTGTGTGGATTTTGACAAGTTATTTAACCTCTTTGCTCTTTGGTTTCCTCATCTGGAAATGGAGATGTCAGTACCTATAATATCTGTCTCAGAGATCTTGCTATGAGCATCCAATTAAATAATGTAACAAACTTTGAAAATTGTAAAATTGTAAGTGTTGGCTGCACTCCTGATTCTCTTCTCCAACTCTTTCTACAGTGATCTAGAAATTTTTCCACTCTAGAGTGCACTCCATGCCTGGAAGTAAACTCCGGGCTCCTCCTACTGATTGGCTGGCTTCTCCTAGAACATCATTTTAAGGATTATACTCTAGCCATCTATGTCTTCATCCCTCTTCAGACTGCATTCTTAACTCTCCTCCCAGAATTTATCTAAAATGTCTCCAAGTTGTACTTTTGTCTCTCCCCCTCTCCTCTTCCCACTCCATTTTATATGTTGCCTCCCCCTATAAGAATATAAAATCCTTGAAGGCAGTAATTGTCTTTCTTTTTGCTTGGAGTTGTGTAGCCAACCCTTAACACAATGCCTATCACACACTTAGCACTGAATAAATGCTTATTGACTTGAACTGACTACTAAAGATCCTATCCCTGATATGTCTTGCAATTGACCTTCTATCCCTAGCATTGCATAAAGATTATTTACTGTTCCTAGTCAGAACTAATTTTCCACCATCTCCAAAGAATATTTTCCTTATAAGATCACACTGGTCTATGTATGAGGTGGGCTGGGGGAGGAACAGCTGAAAGAAATCAGTACCTAATCCTAAACTAGTCAATCCTTTGTCAGGTCAGATGCATAGAACATAGAACCCAAATTGGTTTTTAAGATCGTCTTCGCTTACAATGTCCATATGAGTTACAACAATTTTATGATTTGCTCATACTCAATGGCAGAGGGAGTAAAATGGAGAAGAGAGAGGGTATGTCTTCTCTTAATTTTTATCTCCTAATAGCACTTTCTTAAAAGATGAAGTTTTGTTAAATAGTTAAATATTTGGGATTGTTTTGTTAATTTCTGTATAAATTACAGGATGTTACATTACTTCACAATCATTCTTGATGATTTCCAATTTGTTTGCTGCTTGGAGCCAATGACCTCTTTCATGGAGTAAGACAATCGTCACAACTTTTAATACCTCCAGATCTGAGCAATATTTTTAGGTGAGGAAGAGGCAGGTGAGATGAAGGGAACACTCTAGATCTAGAATTTATACTGTACCTACCCTGATCTCCCTCTATAGCTTTGGAACTCAGTCTTTTGATTGTTTCATTTATTCCTTCTTCCATTGTACCTAGAAGATAGGATTAGACCCCATACTCAGTCTTCTGCTGGATGATAAGAATATAATCAATTTGATTTCTTTTTGAAGGTTTTTAAATTATCTGTGTGTGTGTGTGTGAGAGAGAGAGAGAGAGAGACAGAGAGAGAGACAGAGAGAGAGAGAGAGAGAGAGAGAGAGAGAGAGAGAGAGAGAGAGAGAGAGAAACGGAGAGACAGAGAGAATTTGCTTGAAATATTAATGCAAAGAATATTAAAAGCCTGTCTCAAATTCTAAATGAGGGTTTTTTTTCTGAGAAAAACTATTTTTCTAAGTGGGCAGGTAGATGGCACAGTACATAGATCCCTGACCCTGGAGTCAGCAAGACCTGAGTTCAAATCCAGCCTTAGCCACTAGCTATGTGGCTCTGGGTAATTCACTTAGCCCTGTTTGCTTCAGTTTCTCATCTGTAAAATGAGCTGGAGGAAGAAGTGGCAAACTATTCCAGTATCTTTCCTAAGGAAATCCCAAACAGGGTCAGAATTGGACAAGACTGAAATGACACAACAACAGCAGATTTTTGTAAGTACGTTTCCGTATGCTAGTTAATGCATATTCCTGATTATTTTTTTCTATGAACCCTCCCAAATTCTGTCTCAAACATCTCTGGGCTCTCTCCCTAGGTTGATTCAAAGTCTGTAACATGGCCGTCCACCAGCCAAAGCATAGATATTAACTTCAACACATTTCCCCTAATTTATTATTTTAATGTTATATTAATGACTTTTTATACCACTCACTTTCTAATTTCTACCACATTCTTTCTTTAGTAATAAAGAAAAACAAAGTTAAGCAAAACCAACTTTCATAAAGACCAAGGCTAACAGTACAGTAGAACCAGGTCTAACATTTAGTTAAGCAGACTATTCTATTGAGAGAAGGGAGTGTGTTTTCTGGGATCAAGATGAGTTATTGCATCTTTATGATGCTTTTAAATATTTATGTTATTTTCCTCATTTTGTATATTATTTCTCTCATTATTTTATCCTTCACAACTTCAAGCAAATCTCGTGGTTTTTTTTTTACTCCCCCATTTCTGTTCTCAGTTCCTTAATACTGTTTCCCCCATTATTGAAAGATATGCACTGTGGAACCTTAGAGATCATCCCTCCAAATCCAAGACATTGTCAAGATATCTCTGGAATTCTCCTGTTGAAAATGGAACAACCATGTGAAAACTGCTGTATTTCTATGGCAAAAAATACAACAATAAAATTTCATAAGCAGTTAGGAAGTTCTAAACTTGGACTCAGGAAGAAGACATGAGTTCAAATTCTACCCTACTTTCTTACTAACTGTGATACTGGGCAAACCACTTAATGTCTGTTATCCTCCTATGTAAATAGGGATAATAATAGCACCAAATTCAAAAGATTATTGTGAGGAATGAATAGCATATATAAAGTGCTTTGCAAACCTTAAAATTCTTTTTTTAGCCTTTTGGAGGGTGATTGGGGGTTAAGTAACTTGCCCAAGGTTACACGGCTAGTTGTTGTTTGTGTGTTTGTTAAGTGTCTGAGGGTGTAATGAAACTCAGGTCCTCCTGACTCTGGGGCCGGCGCTTTACTCACTGCCCCACCTAGATGCCCCCAAACCTTAATATTCTCTATATATGAGAATGGTCCTGGTAATTATAACTAGAAAGTATTTGAGAACATTTAGTCAAACTACAATCCAATCTAATAAGCATCAACTAACATGTGGAAGATACTATGCTATATTCTGGAGAGACAATGTCTTCCTCATTTTACATAAGACAGCAGGAAGAAGTGTGGTGCAATGTAAAGAACACTGGCATTAGAGTTAAGACCTGGGTTCAGTTCCTACCTGACTCTTACTATCTGTGTGACCTTGGGCTTGGTATCATTTGTAAAATGAAGGAGTTGGACAGATGATCTCTGAGTCTCCTTCTACTTCTGGAACTACGATCCTATAACTAGTTTTCTAATTGCTCTTTAATTCCCATGTTAACAATTAGGGAATTTTCCTGCACAGATGTACAATGATAACCCTTATCTTTGCCCCTCTACACACAAATGAGACTATAGTAGGCATTTAATGAATGTTTGCTGAATGCGTGATTGACTGCTTTGTGACTTTTTTCAACTCCAAAATATTATATCTGTGGCTATCCCTGAGTAGGGGTAATGTTCTCCTGGATAGGACTAGTGTCCCTAGAATCTCTTTAGTTTCCCAACAGGGAAATACCTATTAAAAGAAATTTTAATAAATCTTGCTAACGTTAGATTTGTGAAATTAGATTTACATAACAAGAATCCTTGAAATACTCTTGCAGATCTCTATATTAAAGATGACTTGTGTTTCATTGTTGAATGCATTCCTGAATCTTTTATCTATTTCATTTCCTGTTAAGGTTTATAATTTTTTTAAATTTGTATCATCAACTATACAATTTTTAATTCTTTGCCCTATGACATACTAATAATGTTTCACTTCTCCTGACCACACACACACACACACACACACACACACACACACACACACAAACCCCTCTTATAAAGGTATTGTAAGACATAGTTTTATCTTCAATCTGTCCTTTTACCAAAGAAAATATAGAAAACTTTGAAACATTTTTATAAGTTTTGAAAACCTTAAGTCCATGTCAGTTACAAAATCTTACATTCTCTCTAAATGTGTTCCAATGCAAAGCCCAAATTCTATTTTAACTGTTCTTTGTACTTTTGTTTCTTCAATGATACCACTTTCTAAAGGTTGAAATAAACAGAAAAAAATATTCTTAGCACTTTATCGCTGTAAGCTTAAGTTGTTCACTCACACTATTCTACAAAACAATTTCCAATTTCCTATCCACTGGTCAATCTTCTCATATCCAACACATTCAAGCATGTTGCAGGAAGCTATAGAAACCTGTTTTCTGGAAATGATCTTCTGAAAAGATAGAGTAATGGAACAAACTGACAAAGTACATTTTTCATAGGGAAAATCAGTTTCAAAAGCAAATTGTGCGTTATTTTGTGTGTGTGTGTGTGCTGTTACCAGGGTTCTTTGACTCACAGCTGTAGGCTGGGAGGTGTAGATTGTGACCCTTCAAGACAGAAGGATTCAACCATTATTCCACTTCCCTTTACATTGTCTAGAGCAGTGGTCTCCAAAGTTAGGGCTGTGTATCTCTGGGGTACTGTTAAATAATCCCAAGAGTGTCATGGCTTGACTCAAAATGTTGGGTGATAAATCATTCTGGGAATGGGAAGATGAGTCACATTCTGCTTTCCATACTACAACCAATTGTGGGCTTGTCTTCAGCATTGCTACACTATTGCCTTCTGTATTCCCCCACTTCACTCCCTGCTACATCTAGCCTTCACTGGCTTCAAAGGATAATATACACCCTCCCATTCCCACCTTAGGAAAGTACAGGCAAATTTCCAATACCCCTTCCTCCAGCTACTCAATACCCTGTCCTCTGATCACCACTGTGGAAAATTGTGATCCAGTGCCATGGAGAGTGAAAGTAAGTTATCCTTTCCCCCCACCCCAACCTCTTCTCTGAACTTCCCTATTTCCATAGAGTACCACCAACCTTCTAGTCTAGATTTTCAACCTCCTCCTTTTCCTTGAGTCACATTCAATTGAAATTGCTCTATTCAAAGTCACCCTGATCTCTTATGTGCCCCATCAGACAATTTTAATCCTTCACCTCTGCAGCATTTGATACTGCTGAGCACCCATTACTCACAGACACATTTGTATCTCCTTTCTGGCTTGTCCTGATAACTGGTTTTTTTTTTATTATTCTATTTGTCTGAAATTCCCAAGTCACCTTTTCTGACACATCATCCACATCACAATCACTAACTGAGAGTATCACAAACCTCTGTCTTGGGCCCTCTTTTCTTGTCTCTCACTTTGTCTCATTTCATTACTTCATCATCTTCCTCAGTTTTAATTATATGTTCTATACATATGACTCTCAGATTGAGCCATACAACCTAATCTTTCTCTTGAACTCTAGTTTTACATTATTAACTGCCTATTGGATATTTCAACTGGATATCCCTTATATATCTTAAACTCAACATGCCCAAAAGAAAGCTCATAAGTTTTTTCCCTAAAACACACTCCTTTTATAAGCCTCCCTATTTCTGTTGAACATACTAACATCCTTCTAATCACCTTATGTTCTCAAACTTGCCAATATCCTTGACCTGACACTTTCCTTCACCTCTCATATCTAATCATTTGCCAAATCATACTCTTGCTATATCCATGACATTTCTTTCATCTATCCAGTTTTTTCTCATGCATTCATCACCTCAGTTCATGGCCCAATCATCTCTCACTTAAATTACTGTAATAACCTCCTGTTTGGCCTCTCTGCCTCAAGCATCTCATCATACCAACTGCCAAAGTGATCTCACTAAGTTCAGATATGAACATGCCACTTCCAGCTTCAATTAACTCAAGTTGCTCCCTATTGACTCTAAGGTCAAATTGTATCTAGGAGTTTGTATTTTATCCCTGAGGCAAGAGCTCCCTCTGCGTCCTGAGTTTTAGAAATATTAATGTGGTAACTGTTTAAAAGATAGGCTAGACAGGAGAAAGGGAGTGGATGTTGGGTGACCAATTTAGTGGCTATTGTAATAGTACAGGTGTGAGGTGATAAGGGGCCACTGAGACAAGATGAATGGCAAATAGAAGTTCGTCTCATGGGGATACCAGAGGAAAATAGTTTGGGATGGCAAGATGGATGCCAAAAAAAAGTCCTTCTCACTAAGGAATTTAAGAGTTACAATGTTAGCCAGAATGAAACAAAATGACAGCCATATATAAATCTTTCAAAGAGATCCCTGTGTGGTATACTTCAAAGATGGGTGACATAGGGTTACACAATGGAACCAAGGTTGTGTAATGTGCAGTGACAAATCTAAAACTGAGGAGAAAAAATGCTGATAAGCCAGACAAAGTTACAAAAGAGATCAAATCAAGAATAGGTAGACCAGACATATCAACTATGTATGTTCCAAAAAACATGGTAAAACAATATAGGCTAAAGTAGCTGCCAGTATGTAATATGTTTTTCCCAATTCATTTGATCAGTTGTGTGATTTTGGAGGACAATGGATATCTCTCTCTCTCTCTCTCTCTCTCTCTCTCTCTCTCTCCCTCTCTCTCTCTCTCTCTCTCTCTCTCTCTCCCCTCCCCTCCCCTCTCTCCCTCTCTCTCTCTCTCAGAAGGCAAAGCAATTGTGGTTAAATGACTTTCCCAAGGTCACACAGCTAATTCAGTGTCAAGTGTTTGAGGCCAGATTTGAACTCAGGTCCTCCTGACTCCAGGGCCAGTGCTCTATTAACAGCACCACCTAGCTGGCGCCCTCTCTCTTTTTTTTTTTAAATAATATAGGCGTACAACTATGTTCAATACTGTAACATTACCCAGTCCTAAGGGGTCTTTGATGAACCTTGAGTCCAGGGTTTATAGGTATTATATTAATAGAGTACATTGACCAATGTTGTTTTGTGGGAATATAAACTGGTTCCTAGGTTTCTATTTTGTCCATACCTTTCCCAGTCAACCAAGTACTGATTGTACCTTCATTATGGCTGAGAATAAAGGATGACATGAATTGTGAACTTCTCTAAGCATTGTGGGAGATAAAGGGCTTGTCAGTGAAGTTTGAGAATGAGATTAGATCTACACAGTAGCATAGCAAGGATAACACAGGGTGGCTTCTTAAGGAGTTGGGATTTGAAAATTACTGGTCTAGCATGATCTAATAACTTTTCAGAAGCAAGGTAGAGAGAAGTTTTCTGAAATTTAGCCAGACATAGTTTCTGCCTGGAGTAGCAATTCCAGAAATTGAAAAAATTCCAGAAAAGAAAAAAACCCTTTCATAAACTACCAAAGCATGGTTTGCGTATTTACTTGCAAATAAACTTGGTGGCATGTGTTTTGTCAGTAGAGTTAGGGTTCACTTAATCTGCTGTTTCCTAACAGGATTAGAAGTAGTATTTGTGTGGTAAAGAAAAAGTAAATTGAAAAAAAAAATTGGTAAGACCATGACTCCTTTTATCTGTGATGTCATATGAAGGAAATTTGTTAAGACAAAGTACTCCTCCTAGGAATAACGGAACCATGTTAGCAGCAGTTCAGAATTTATAAAAAAGAGAAAGTAGTTTTTTTTTTCCCCCAACATATCTACAAATTCCAAAATGGCTTCCTGTAACTGAATTACAGAATCAAAGAATCAGGTTCATTTCATACTTTACAAAGAATCCTTCTTGCATTCCCTACACTATGCTGGATGGCAATGGGTCATCCAACCATTGAAGAGTTCCTGTGACAGCCAAGGTAGCCCATTCCACTTTGAGAAAGCTCTGATTCTTAAGAAATTTTATGTGTGTTTTCCACCAGCATCAAATCTAAATAATCCTCTTTGTTACTTCCATCCTAGTTCCTTTTTGTAATATTCCTACTAATTCTGCCCTCTTTGGACAAACATCAAGTTTATTCCTTTGTCCACATGGCAGCCTTTCAATTGTTTGAAAATAGCTATCATGACCTTCATTACTCTCTCTTCTCAAAGTTAAATATCTCAAGTTATTTAAATGATTCCCATAAGACATAGACCAGGGGTTGGGAACTCGTGGCCTCAAGGCCATGTGTGACTCTCTAGGTCCTCAAGTACAATCCTTTGACTCAATCCAAACTTCACAGACCTCTGTGAAGTTTGGATGCAGTCAGAGGGCCTCACTTAAGAACCTAGAGGAACATATGTGGCCTCGAGACCAGAGGTTCCCCAACCTGCTGTAGACTAAAGTTTCTTCAATATCATATTTGCCTTTCTCTAGATATTCTGAAACTTATGAATATCACTACTGAGATGAATTTCTCAATGTTACAGATGTGTGCTGATTAGTACAAAAGGATTATCACCTCCTTATTACTGTAAACTCTGTCTCTCAATGCAGCCCAAGATTACAGAAGCTTTTTTGACTATTGGAGACATCTAGGTCATACAATTGGATAGAGTGCCCTGCCTAGAGTCAGGAAGACTTATATTCCTGAGTTCAAATCTGTCCTCAGAGACTTACTAGCGGTGTGACCCTGAGCAAGTCACTTAACCCTGCTTGATTCAGTTTTTTCATCTGTAAAATGAGCTGGAGAAGGAAATGGCAAACCACTCCATTATCTTTGCCAAGAAAACCCCAAATGGTGTCACAAGGAGTTGGACATTGGTAAAAACAACTGAATGAAAAAAATCCCACTGTTGGTCCATATTGAGTATCTAATATGGACTTAAACTGATCTTAAGGAAAATAAATATATGTATACACACACATACACACACATTATATATATACACTGACTTCTAGCTATTCCTCACAAATCTGGAACTTGTGCAGTTGATTATTTTGAACTCAAGTATAAAACCTGGAGATGACCAAATTGCCAGCAGGGACTGGTGTATCTCTCAGCCCACAGATAGTAATGGAACTGGACAACTGGTCAGAAAGAGATTAGAGGGGATTCTTTGAGTTAAATATGTATTCAATCAATATTAAGCCTTTGATGTATATTTACAGTGTAATTTCAAGCAATTGTTACAGGAGGGAGTTGTACAATATGTGAAGACATAAAAAGAAGGCAAAGAACATTTACATTTTCTTATTACATTAATTCATTAGCCTTAGAAGATGATTTTAGATCCTATCTCTGTCATTCACGGTCATTCTTCTCCCTCAGCTTTGTGTTATCTGCAAAATTTGATAAGCATGCCATATATGTTTATGTATGTATATATGCATATATAGTAATACACATATACAAATATATGTTTGTGTATATATACATACGTGGGTATATGTGAACATTATGTACGTATATATGTATATGTGTGTATTTATATACGTGTATACACATACATATACATATACATACATATATATATATATATAAATGTCAGTGACAAAAAAATGTTCAGTAGGACCAATCATGGATTCCTGTATTATTCCTCTACAGTTTTATGTCCAAGTTGGTATGGAGGCATTTCTAACTAGTCTTGGGTCCAGGCATTTGCCCAGTTCTGAATTTATCTAATTATATTAAAATATAAATACATTTCTCCAATTTTATCATAAGAAGTGAGATATTTTATCAAGCAAACTTTTATCATAGAAAGTTGCTGCAAATATTTCCACTCCATTTACCTGCTTCCTTTCTAATTTTAGTTTCCTTAGTTTTGCATTCACATTTATGGTCATTAATTGTATAGTTCTCTATATCCTTTCTTTTATACTTTTCCTTCTTTTTGATTTTTTTGTTTATTTATAAAGTAAAAGAGGGTGATGAGAGAGAATGGCATGTACTCAGCAGCAGTGATCTAGGTTGGGTACAATCTGCTGCTGTTCCTTTATCCCCATTTTCTTTCTTTCTTAAGAGTTTGTTTTGTTGAGATGAATCCTTCCCATGATCTAAACTTCCTTTCATTGCCTCCCCATCCTTCTCTCCTTTACCTCTTCTTTCCCTCTTGAACTAAATGTATTTCTCTACCCAGCTATGTGTGTATGTATTCTTCCCTCCTTTGACTAGTTCAGATGGGAGTGAGCTTACTGTTGTCTGCTCCATCACCCCTTCCTAATTGTTTGTGCAATCATCAACATATACAATCCTAAAAATCAATGCAGTATGCAAAATAGCACCACAAAAACTACAGTGCTTATAGGAAAAATGGGGTTAGGGCACAATACTTCCAGTTGTAGGCATCTCTTTTTTGTTCATGACATTGTCTCTGATGGTCTGAAATGTGAATTCCTTTATTCTAGGATATATCACATTTTCTCAACTCTCTTTCTCTCGTCTCTGTCTCTGTCTCTCTGTCTCTGTCTCTGTCTCTCTCTCTCTCTCTCTCTCTCTCTATATATATATATATATATATATATATATATATATATATATATATGTATACACATATATATATACATATATATAGTACTACATAATTTCTTTTTATAGCTTTGTATATTAGTAGTACCAGTTTTATACTTACTTTATAAATGAGGCAAAAAAGGCTAAATTCATCAAAATTATCAAGAAGAAAGAGTAGCAGAATTTGTGGTCAACATTTAAATACCTAGCATGCTGACTTTTTGCCACCATCTCTGTGAAGGATCAGTCTCAAATAGCCTGGGGCACATGTGGGCAACCTGAACCTATGTTTCTCACTGGTTAAGGTTATATATTTGTTATATACTTGTCAGATTATAATTCTTGAGCCCACTTGTGTTGATTACAAGTTCAGTGCAATTTCTGCAGTCCCATATTGACTCTAGGAGATTCAATGTATCAAAACTTTTCCAAATCCTCTGCACTCAAGTTTTTAGAGTAGTTCAGTTCTGGAGCTGGAGAATGAGGATGGTCATTTTTGTAGGCCATTTGATGAAACAATAACCCCTGTCACTCTCAATAACTAAAGTTTTGGTTTTACTTACAAAATTACTCTGGAGATGAGGGAAGAACAGTAAGGGGATGGTGTTCAAAATCCTCTTTTGTACTGGACCTACTTGCCAATGTGCCTGAATCTGGACATCATAAGCATGTTCAGAGCTTGGAAAGATATTAGAGGCCATCTGATCCAATCCCTTTAATATTATATAAGAACAAACTGAAGCTCAGAGAGGTAAACAGTTTGCCCAAAATGACATTGTTGATAGTAGTATATTACATATAAATGATAAATGCAAAATAAGCTATACATATAAACAATGCAGATATACTATATATAAAATTTATGTATATACGTGTACATTTGTATCTTTATATCTATAAATATCTCCTGGTTTCCACATCAATGCTTTTTCCATTATATATGTTGCACATCATTTATTTATTTTTAACTTAATGTTTTGCTTTTCCCCAATTGCATGTAAAAACAATTTTTAATATTTGTGTGTTTTTTTAAGTTCCAAATACTTTCCCTCCCTCCCTTCCCTGGCCATTGGAAAGGCAAGCAATTTGATATAGATTATACAGGTGCAGTCATATAAAACATATTTCCACGTGAGTCCTGTTCTGAAAATAAACACAGATTTTAAACAAAAACAACCAGGGAAAAATAAAGTAAAGAAAAAGTATGCTTTGATCTATATTCAGATAGCATTTTTCATCATAAGTTCTTTAGAATTACCTTGGACCATCATACTGCTAAGAATAGCTAAGTTATTCACAAATTGATCATCATATGATATTGCTGTTACTGTATACAATGTTCCATTCTCATGATTTCACTTTACATCAGTTCACGTAGGTCTTTCTGGGTTTTTCTGAAAGCACTCTGCTTATAATTTCTTACAGCACAATTGTATTCCATCATATGCAACAACTTGTTCAGCCATTCCCAAATTGATGGACAGCCCTTAAATTTCCAATTCCTTGACACCATTAAAAAAGCTGCTATAAATAATTTTGAACATATAGGTTCTTTTTTTGTCACTATGGGATACAAACCTAGTAGTTGGTATTTCTTGGTCAAAGGGTATAAATGGTTTTCTAGACCTTTGGGACCAGTTTCAAATTCCTCTATGGAATGACTGACTCGATATAGAGAATCACCCACCATGTGTCACTTTTCCTACATCCTTGCCAACATTTGTCACTTTCCTTTTCTGTCATTAGTCTGATAGGTATAGGTTGGCATTTCAGAGTTGTTTTGATTTGCATTTCTCCAATCAATAGGGTTTAGGGTATTTTTTTCATATGACTATATAAAGTTAGCTTTCCAGATGATTATTTCATCTGAAAATTGACTGCTCAAATCCTTTGGTCATTTATCAGTTGAAAAAATGGCCCTTATTTCTATAAATTTGACTCTGTGTTTTTATATATTTGAAAAATGAGTTCTTTATCAGAGAAATTTGCTATAATTTTTTCACAGTTATGATTACTATGTATCCCTATCTTATTTTCCCCATTTGTGTCCCCTATCTCTTTGTCTCTGTCTCTCAGTCTCTGCATCTCTGTCTTTGTCTCTCTTCTTTTTACCCTGTCCATTCTCAAATGTATTTTGCTTCTGACTGTTAACTCCCCCAATCTGGTAACCCTCCCTCCAACTTTGCCCCTTCTTTTCCAACTTCCCTATGGTAAGATAGATTCCAATACCAGACTGAATGTGTACAGGATTTTTTCTTTGAACCAATTCTAATTAGAAAAATGTTCATGTATTTCCCACCACCACTTCCTTTCTCTTTCTCTTCTCTGTAAAAGCTCTCTCGTGGCTCTTTTTATCAGATATTTTACACTGCCCCATTTTACGTTTCCCTTTCCCCTTTCCCCAGAGAATTCCTCTTTCTCACTCCTTAATTTCATTTTTTAGATAATAATTTCATCATATTTAACTCACATCCATCTCCTCCTTCACGCAATGCTCCTTGTGACTGTCCTAACCGTGAGAAAGTATTTAGGGTTACAAGTATCGTTTTACCAAGTAGAAGCATAAATGGCATAACCTTATTCAACCCCTTATGATTTAATTTTCCTGTTAACTTTTCTATACTTCTCTTGAGTTTTATATGTGAAGGTCAAATTTTCTATTTAGCTCTGGTCTTTTCATCTGGAGTGCTTGAAAATACACTATTTCATTTAGTATTCATCCCCCCCCTTAAGGATAATACTCAGTTTTGCTGGGTAGTTGATTCTTGGTTGTAATTCAAGGTCCTTTGCCTTCCTGAACATCACATTCCAAGCTCTCTGATCCTTTCATTTAGAAGTATTAAGTCATGTGTAATCATGACTGTGTCTCCTTGATATTTAAGTTGTTTCTTTCTGACTACTGCTTGCATTATTTTCTCCTTGGCCTGATAATTCTGGAATTTGGCTACAATATTCCTGGCAGTTGTCATTTTGACATTACTTTCAGGAGGTGTTTGGTGGATTCTTTCAATGATTATTTTATCTTCTTGTTCTAGGATTTCAGGGCGGTTTTCTATGATAATTTCTTTAAAGATGCTGTTCAGACTCTTTTTTGATCATTGTTTTCCCATAGTCCCATGTCCTGGATTCTCTTTTCTAGGTTAGTTGTTTTTTCAATGAGAAATTTAACATTTTCCTTTATTATTAAATTTCTTTGATTTTGTTTTATTGGTTATTGATGTCTCATAAAGTCATTAGCTTCCATTTGCCATATTCTAATTGTTAAGGAATTATTTCCTTCAATGAGTTTTTGTATTTCTCTTTCCATTTGGACAATTCTACTTTTTAAGCAGTTATTTTCTTCAGCAAATTTTTATACCTCCTTTTGCATTCATCCAATTTTATTTTTTAAGTATTTTTCTCTTCATTGAATTTTTTGTTTCTCTTATTATTTGTTCTGTTCTCTTTTTAATGTCTTATTTTATTTAACTATTTTTCATACCTTCTTTACCAAGATTTTGACTCTTTTTTCATGATTTTCTTGTATCACTTTCATTTTTTTTCCAAATTTTTCCTCTACCCCTCATACTTGACTCAAAAGAAAAAAAAAACAAATAAAACCTTTCTGAGGTCTTCCATGGCCTGAAACCAATTCATATTTTTCTTTGAGATTTTTGATATAATGGTTTTAACTTTGTTGTCTCCTGAGTTTTTGTTAACTCTATGCTGAAGTGGGGCTCTGCTTCTGGAGTGGAGAGGGCACTATTCCAAACTTCAGGTTTTTTTGTGCACCTATTTTCAGAGATAATTCTGGGACCATGCAAGTTTTTGGTTCTTTCAAGGTGGTATAATTTAAGAAGATATTTATTTAGTATTCCCCTGACCTGTGCTCTTGTCTGCTAGTGACTACAAGCACACTTTTCTTCCCTAAAACTGTGACAAGGCCCCCACTCTCCTGTGGAAACAAGATCTGCTGTGTCAGTGCCCTTCCTTATCTGGGACTAAAACCCATAACTGAGACCCAGATCCAAGTATTGGCAATACAACAGATTTTTGCCATTGGTACCTGTATTAAATCTAATTGTTGGGAGACAGAAGTTTATATTAAAAAATCTAAACAAAACAAAACAAAAGACCTCCAAGTACAATTGAAACTAATTAATATTACTTCTGACAGTTACAAGGAAAATGTGTATGACTGAATATTGAATTAAGAGAAAGCAAATTATCCTATTCCCTAAAGGTGAAGGGATACCTATAATCATTTGGCTAACTGTCTAACCCATTTTCCATCTGTAAGCTAAGAGATCTGGAAGCAGCTACTGTTGCTACTGATTCAGTTGCCCCCATGTCCTTCCTTATTTGCTGGGTCCAGGCCTGGACTGATGTGGCCTGCAGTCAATTGATCTCCACTCTCACCCTGGTACAACAGACCTTCCTGTCAACCTTCTAAATTGACTTATATTGGAAAATTGTATCACTGCATCCTTTTGTGGGTTCTGCTGCTCCAGAATTTGTTTTGAGGCATTATTGAAAGTTTTGGGGAGTGGTTTGGGTGAGATTTCAGGCAGGTCCCTGACTTTTTGCCATCTTCTTGGCTCTGCTCTTCTGCATAAGTAAAAGAAAAAAAAAATTCTGCTTAGCATGCATGGTCAGCTATACTACTGGGTGATAATTTTTATGTTATGCCCAAATATGTATAATATCTTTTTCATGAAATTTATCTTTAAATGCAACCCTAAACTCTGTTAATATATTTTCAGTCTTTATCATTTCTTGTTCTCATGCCATGGGCCTCCAATCACAACTTCAATTCGAAGGAATTTTTCCTCTATATGAAAATTTCTTAGTTGGAAAATTTTACTTTATTCTGAATCTACACAGAAATACACACAGTGAAGTAAACTATTATGGCAATTATATGGATCAGTCAAAGAAATACTTTGGTCTTAATTATCCAATCTCTCTATCTCTCATACACACACACACACACCTTTGACTCTTCATATCTGGATAGAGAGGTCAATACTACACTTAACACCTGTAGATGAACCCCTCCAAATGTCTAAGAATCAATGAGATAAAATGTGGGAAATTACTTTTAAGAGTTTAAATCTAATTGTTGGAAGACAGTAGTTTATGTTAAAAAAAATCTAAACAAAACAAAAAACCTCCAACCACAATTGAAATATGAAGTATATGAATTGAATTAATATATGAATTAATATGAATTGAAATATGAAAAAAATATGAATTATATATGTGCATTATATCTTGAAAAAAATTGTCATATGAAAATGTATTCATTTCTTTAATTTCTTTTTCAACCTAACAATGTGAACACTAAATACCTTTTCCTTCTGTTGTAAATTGGGGAGAGGTGTTAGGGAAGGATGCTAACAAGGTTTCAGATTATTTTTATAGATAGGGGGAGAATGCATTAAGTACAAGTCATTTAAAAAGGTGAGTTAATTAAGCAATAGGTGATTTTCTTCTTTTTGTTATTTAGCTTAGTTAGCATTTCTTCCTAATTACTTTGCATTTGCAAAATACTTCCTAGCCATGTTAGTTAACCCTTGTAATGTGCCTATGAAATAGATGGATGACAAGCATTAGTGTGACATACATTATCGTACTCCTTTGAGAGCTGTCAAAATGGAGGCATAGGGAGGTTTAATGACTTTTGCAAGATTACCCATCAAGTGAAAAATTTGGTATTGGATTCCATAAGCTTTTAACGACCAAAGGTTCCAAATTGAATTTGAGGCCTGTAGTGTGTTATGAATATGATAATATAGCTGTTAAAACTTAAAAAAAAATTCTTCCATTTCCTTAGTATATTGAACATCTTCCATTCAGCAGCAATATTAGATATGTTTCTGTCACTTCCCCATATAAGATGGGCTCATCTTAAAAGCCAATATCATAAGCTATTGTGAAAAAGATCAATGAGCTTAAAAGCTTTATTTTCTCTTTTAACAGATCAGATAATCATTATATTCACTCTTCTGTGGTGACAAGGTGAGGGATGACAGAATTTTCATTGAGGTATTTTAACCACTTATTCATTTGAAAAGATTTCACCAAAACTAATAGCATCTACTGAACTGTTTATTATTTCTGGCTTTTTTGCTGCTTGTCACAAGATCTGAATTTCCAGGAAGTGAGGTCAGAATTAATTTTAGAATGACTTGCTTGACTCTTGTATCAATTTCCTTAGATGGAAACTTCTTGAGAATCATTCAGCTCAGAAACTTTCAAACACTTATGTTGAATACCTAGCATTTCTATAGTACTTCAAGGTTTGTGAAAAGCTTTACATGTTATTTTATTCAATCCTCATCACACTGTGAATACAATGTTATTATCATAATTATTTTTAAAATGAGGAGATTTAGATAGAGAGAGGTTAGCTGATTTCCCCATGGTAATGCAACTAGCAAGTATCTGAGGAAGGATTTAAACTCAGATTTTCATGACTCCAAGTCCAGGACTCTTACCCACAGTACAACCTAGCCAATTTCAGTTGGATCATAAAATACCAAAATGGGGAAGGCCTTCCCAGTTTAACACAACCAATTCTTTACCCATAGCTTGGGTTCCTTCTGTCATATGCTCAACTTGTAGTTTTCAGTCTGTTTGATGATCTCCTGTGATCAAGCTTCAGTACCTAATACTGTGGTTAATAACGTTTTTGCAGTAACTTCAATTGTTCAGAAGTCTCAACAAATGTTCAAGCAAAATCTGCCTCCCAGTAACTTTCAGTCACTGGTTCTAGTTCTCCCTTCTACAAGTACAAAGAATGCAATATTTTTAACTGGAAATATTCATCAGAGTTTGTACAGGCATAAACTAAAATACAAGTTATATACTGGAATACATTTAATGCAATTCAGAATGTGTCTGTTGAGCACTGAAGAAGAAATATATTAGATTCTACTCTGTTATTCAGAGTCTGAGTATTCAAACTTGTACATTATGAAGACCCTTTGCTTCCCACAACTTTTGTATTCTTATTTCTTGCTATTTCATAACTAGATTCATAATTCTCCTAGAAGTAGACATAGGAAAAAAGAGAAGAAATTAAAAGGAACATTTTCCACTGTTTCAACATCACTGGAAAGTGAATTTATGTGAAATGTGAAGTCATTGACCAAATGTGTGTCTCCTTTATGTATTTTAATTTTATTATGGGGATAGTGGCAAAGATTAGATAGAGTTAAGCTGATAACCACTGCAGTGTTTGGAGGGACATCAACACATTTGGGGATATCAGAGATCCAGCAAAAACATGTTCCCTCTTGTTCAAGCTACATATATTTCTTATAACCATAATTATTTCTAGAACTCTTATAATGCAAAGGATTTCACACCTTCATTTTAAGATTATATGAATTGAGGTTAGAAAAAGATTGAACAAAAGCAGGAAGGAACCCCAGAAAGCATCTAGTCCAAATATGGCCCTGAATAAAAATTTCCTTCACAATATGCCCAGATCTAGCCATGGTTTCAAGTTTTCCATTGAGAAGGAGCCCAATGACTCCATTGACACTCTTGGATGGCTTAGAAGGTTAGGACGTTCTTTTGCTCTGTGGGATAAAGCAGAACAAGTCTAATCCTTCTTCCAGATGACAGCTCTTCAAATTTGAAGACTGCTTGCTTCATACTGACTTCTAAATTACCTTGCAGGAGTTTGTCTCTATTTTCAGGTTTCAGCCTTAACTATTCACAACAATGGTGACAAATGAAAATTATATAGACATACTACACATCTACATCTATAATATGTACATCTATGTGGAATTATTTATGAAGTATAAATAAGAAGCAGGTTAAGAATACTGATAAAAGATAAATGTAATAATCAAATTTCATTATAGCATTAAATTTCATAAATTATTTTCCAATTATTTGCTCAGGTTTTATTCTCATCACATTTGAAACTATGTATTATATGGCATCACAAGGTGGAATTTGATTCAAATATGTGTTATGTAAATGCCACTCAGGTGGTTATAACTGCTTCTCAAAGCACCACAAAATAATATATTTTCTATAATATTAGAGATTAAATTCCTCTACAGAATTCTTATCTCTACTTATTCATATTCCCAAATCTTATACTCCTATGAATCTGGCCTTCATGCTATCTGCTGAACAACTTCTGTTGTACTACATCCCTCTAGGCAGCCAGGTAGGATGGTGAAGAAATTCCAGTGCTTGTGGTGGCAAAGAATTGGAAATTAAGGGGGTGCCCATCCATTAGGGAATGGCTGAACAAGTCGTGGTATATGCATGTTATGGAATATTATTGTACTATAAGAAACGAGGAGCAGATGGACTTTATATCTACCTGGAGAGGCTGATGCTGAGTGAAAAGAGTAGAACCAGGAGAAATTTGTACACAATTACAGACACAACGTATGTGTGATTACCAACTTTGATAGACTGGATTCTTCTCAGCAATGCAGTGATATAAGTCAATCCCAAAACACTCATGATGGAGAGAAATGTGTACATCCAGAGAAAGAACTAGAAAGAAGTGAGTTTATATCCTGATTGAAGCAAACTACCAGATCTTTTTCCTTTTCTTGTTTGGTTTTATGTCCTCTTTTACCATTTTTCCTTCCATCTGATACAATCTGTCTTTATAACCTGACTAATGTGTAATGTGAAAGTATTTACAGATCCTATACTTGACATGCCACCATGGGGAGTAGGGGAAAGAGGGGAACAAAATGTGAAACTTAAGGAATTGTGGAATTGAATCTTGTAAATTAAAAATAAACAAATTAATTAAAAAAAAAAGAGTTGTCAGGTCTCTACACCTTGTCTCAACTCCAGGGAAAATAATAAGATTTCATCCAGTCTTCCAGATTACCAGATGGAAAAGAATAATATATTATGATATTTCCCATTTCCAGCCAGAATAAAGAGATGAAAAGAGCCAGACTCTAGGATTATACTTCTTTGGCAGCTATCTGATAACACACAGTGAGAGACAAGGCTCTTAATTCATAGGGTATTCTCTTGTGCTCTTTGAAATGGGAAGAGAGATTGAGGGGAAAAAAGTAAATTCTAGAAATGATGTCTACTCTCTACTAAACTAGCTTATATGTTGCTATCACTGTGGACACAGAACAGAACTGAGTTGCTCACACTGGGATGAGACTTTCGAATTTGGCCTTACAATCCTGGGGATTGGACAACAATAGGTTCCTACCCAAGCACCACTTAATGTTTATTATTTGGGTCCTCCTGGTTCAGAGTTAATGTAAATAGTAACTTTTCTTTTTTGGCCAGCAACCCTGAGGGTCTTCTCCTCCCAGTGTGATTTTTTTTTAAATTAAAGGGGCCATCTTTGACTCACTTCTTAAAGAGGCCTATTCACTGAATGGGTGTTACCTCACTGAAAGCAAGAACTTGAAAAGACCTTACCTCAAAAGGAACAAGGTCTCCCATTAAATCCTGGCCCATCTCCAATCATTCTGATCCATATCTGGCCAGTGGACCCAGATAGTTCTGGAGGAGAAAGTAAGGCTGATGACTTTGCACAGCTCTCCCTCACTCAAATCCAGCACAATTGCAAGTCATGTCATCATTTCCCTGATGTCATTGTTCTCTTTCAGAATTAAGGACAAACCGCCACACAACCATTTAAATACCAGTAACATTTTAAGGAGTCATTTAGATGGTGCAGAAAATGGAAAAGGAAGCTAGGTAGTGCTGTGGATAGAGTGTGGACCCTGGAATTATAAAAACCTGAGTTCAAATCCAGCCTCAGACAGTTTTAGGTATATGACCTTGGGCAAATCACTTAATTGTGTTTGCCTTGGTTTCCTAATCTGTAAAATTATATGGAGAAGGAAGGAAAACCACTCTAGGGTCTTTGCCAAGAAAACCCCAAATGAGGTTACAAAGAGTCAGACATTACTAAATCAACTTAGCAACAAAGAAAATGGTAAGCAACAATTTTCTATGTGTAGTTGTACTCTACATTATATGTATTTTATACCTATCCATCTATACCCCAGAGCAGTAGTTCTCAAATTTCTTTGTATTAGGAACCCTTTATACTCTTAAATATTATTGAAGACTCCAAAGAACTTTTGTTTAGGAGGGTTATACCTATCAGTATTTACTATATTGGATATGAAAACTGATACATATAAAATATTGATTAATTTAAAATAATAGCAATTAACCCAGTATGTGATAGAATGAACATCATGTTTTGTGAAAAATGACTATATTTTCCAAAACAAAAAAAATTGCTTAGAGTAGTGGTATTGTTTTAAAGCATTTTGCAGATATATTTAATGTCTGGCTTAATAGAAGATAACTGTATTCTCATAACTGCTCCTGCATTGAATCTGTTATAATATGCTATTTTGGTTGAAATATATAAAGAAAATCTGATTTCACTCACAGATGTATTTAGAAAAAAAGGAGTAGGCAAATAACATCTTAGTGTTATTAGCAAAATAGTTTTGACCTAACAGACCCATTAAAAACTCTCTGTGAGGCCTAGGAGTCCGTGCACCACACTTTAAAAATCAGTGATGTAAAGGATATATAAAAAAGAATAAGTGACTTTAAAATAATAAACTCTAACTTTGTAAATAGCTCTTGTATTGTGTAATATGCTCAACAATTACATCTTGGATTTAATATTTATTGAGTCATAATTAGTATTGTGGTTTCCATAAAGACACATGATTGATGCATGAGATTATTTGTGCAGTCACAGAGGTCAGAAATGAATTTTTATATTCAAAGAACAGTGAGCAGGCCAATAATAATGGCCCAGAGAGTTTGTGAAAGTGGGACAGATAAATAAAGCTAGAAATATAGGTGGGAGATAGATTTAGAGGCTAAGGAGGAGAGACAGTAGGGAGCCATGGAAGATATGGTCTACCATCAAACCTGAACTATCTGGGTATTGGCCTAAGGTCCATACTTAAATGAGGTACTGAGGAAAAGTCTGAGAAATGTAAAGATCTGTAGTAGTAACTGTGGAGAATGTGATAGAATGTTAATCCAAGAAGAATTAAGGGATTTCCCTGCAGCAGTGGGAGCCTAGTTGGAATGAGATAACTGAAATGCAAAGGTCCAAGTATCAGTTCCCAGAGATAGAGAACTCCATCATGGCACCTTAACTGTGCTGAGACTTGGAATCTGAAATGCCTTAGAGTCATTTGTCAAACAGGTCTTTGCTTCATCAGACTTGCTTGTAGATGGTAAATAATTAAACCAGGAGACAGAATCAGGTCCTTTCATTCAATACTCTTGTTATAACATTACTGTTAAGTTAACTATTTATGGCAGTGGTCACCAAACTCTTTTCATAATGTACTTTATCAGTAAAACATTTTTGATCATGTATTCCCCAAGTTATGTATATTTGTTTATTTATAAATTTTATATGTGTACTACTGTACTAATATGTTAAATCCAAAAATTGTACAAAAAATTAAAGGATTGGATAAAGATGAAGTAGTATTTGACTGTACAGTTAATAGGGAGCCACTGTAGTTTATTGAGATGAGGAGTGACAAAGTCAGACTTGTACTTTAGAAAATTCACTTTGGCAGCTTATATTAAGGATAGATCGGAGAGGGATAAGACTTAAGTCAGGTACACTAATTACAGGCCACTAAAGTGAAGACTATGTGAATTAAAGAAAGATGGAAGAGATGTTAGAGGACAGAGAAAGCATGAGATTTGGCTGCTGTTTGAATATATGCAATAAAAGAGATGAGAAGTTAGAGATTAACCAGAGATTGCAAATCTGAATGGTCATGGCCTCAAAAGTAATAGTGAAGTTAGGAAGAAGGGTGGTTTTGGAAGAAAATAAAATGTAATAAAATCTATGATGCAGGTCCCAGTTCATCCATAAAGATAATGTAATGAAGACCATGAGGATAATGATAATGTTTATAGTTAGGATTTATATAGCTCTTTTAGGTTTGCGAAGCACTTTATAAGTATCTCATTTTATCCTTATGATAGCTCTGAGAGATAGGGGCTGTTTATTTTCCTCATTTTACAGATGAAATAACTGAGGCAGTCAAAGGTTAAGTAGTGTGCCCTGGGTCACACATCAATAATGCCTGAAGCCGGATTTAAAAATAGATCTTCCTCACACCCAGTGCTTCTATCCATTGAACCACCTAGATGCTGCTGCTGCTACTGCTACTGCTGGTACAACTTCCCCATGTTTGCTTATGCTGCATAATTCACTTTCTCCCACCCAAAATGAAAAGAATAGTCAGGATTCTTATTCACAAGTCGCTGACCTGGAGTAAAGAATCCATCCTCTAAAGACTAATTGCTACAACTATGATATCATGGGAGATGGTCAGAAAGAAGGCTGATGGACAGGGATTTCCCCAATTATAACTGTATGGATATTATTGTGGATACCTGGGTAATTATTAGGTTAAAACTGGTCTGAGGAGATAACACCCAGATCAGAAGGGGTAGGTCAAGAGCACAAAGAGCAGAGGAAGAGGATGGAGGGAGGCACGTTGTGGAATAAATGTAGGCATGGTTGCATTGGAGAAAAAAATACAAGATTTGTTGTAATGGAAAGTGTGTGACATAAACCACATTTCCATCCTGTAGTTGATTATACATTACTCAGGGTCATGCTATCACCCCTTTCCTTGGGGAACTATGAACCCTCTTTTGTAGATGATTTATTTAAAGAGTAATGATCAGGCGACAAAAGTGAAATGCTTGATTATCTTACAAACTAGTTAGTTCCTCACAGAAAAAAAAATAAAACAAAACAACAATAGCAAAACACTATCTAACCATAGATGTTACCCTTAGCTCAGATAGATGTTTTACTAACATGCAATAATAAGTATTGGGCAGGAAAGTATCTTTGTAAACACATCATAATAATGGCAAAACTATTTACCTAGGCTACAAATAACCTCATAAACTTTAACAGGGAACTGAGTACATTTAAAACAATTATACTGAAGCACAAAATACAAGGATGCCTTCTAGTTAATTTGGACTAGAATTTTTTGCTTTTGTATATTTCAAAGTGCTGCAAAGCCCAGTGAACCAGTAAAATATTCCAGTGGCATATGACAGCATCCAATTCCCAAACACTTTCATACCTAGGGACAGAGTGACAAGGTGCTTTATGTCACCAAATCAGGTAGCTTTGTTCCTTTGTGCCTTGGTAACTAGGAATAAATGTGAAAATCTATATAATTGTGCTTCTGTTGCCATCTATCTTGTCAAAATGAAAATCCACATGAGAATCAACTCAGATATGATTTAACAGATTAGAGAGAAACAATGTCCATTTCTCCTCTTGAGCTGGATAGAAAAAGAAAGAGAGAGAGAGACAGAGAGAGAGACAGAGAGACAGAGAGACAGAGAGACAGAGAGAGACAGAGAGAGAGACAGAGAGAGACAGAGAGACAGAGACAGAGAGAGACAGAGAGACAGAGAGAGAGAGACAGAGAAAGAGACAGAGAGAGACAGAGACAGAGAGAGAGACAGAGACAGAGAGA
>NW_027187323.1:10960161-10968202 GCF_028583685.1 Petaurus breviceps papuanus
GAGAGAGAGAGAGAGAGAGAGAGAGAGAGAGAGAGAGAGAAAGCTGTCCCTTCCTGCTGTGTCAATTTCTCTTAGCCTGGCTGTTCTGAAGGTGAAACTTTGAAGGTCCTATGTGTGAGAAACTACCTGCCTCACAGGATGATAGTAAAGAAACACAAACAAAACAAAATAAAACAAACGGAACAAAATGATGTGCATGCTGAATAAACTGTGTACTTCTGATTTTATTAAAAATTTTTTTGGAGAGAATGTAGTGTGGAAATATTAGTCTCATGAAAAATGCAAGAAATAAGCAAAGTAATTCATATGATACATGCACACATGCATATACTAGGTAATACATTGCACAGTACACAAACATGTATGCATACATATACACACATATTTAATGCATATATACATGCATATGTAAACATACACACATCATATATATATATCACACACATATAAACCTCCTTGTCTTTTTTAAGTACAAGCTAAAATCTGCCTGCTACAAAAGCCTTGCCTCACCCTTGTCTTTCAAGTGATTTCTCTCCTTTATTTCCTATTAATGCTATATACAGCTGCCTTTTAATATATCATTTTCATGTTGTCTCCCCCATCCAATTGTAAGCTCCCTGAGGGCAGGGATTGTCTTTTGCTTCTTTTTGTATCAGTTTTAGCATACTCTCTAGCACATAGTAAGTGTTTAATAAATGTTTCTTGATTGATTGATAAAGGTAGTGGTTAGAGAACAAATCTGGAAAAAAAAAAAGGAATACCAGGGTTCAAGTCTACCTTTGATACACACTGCCTATATGACACTGGGTAGTGTATTATAGTCAGTATATATGAGAAAATTACAGAAAAAGTGTCAATCTACATTGGTAGAGGGAGTTTTCTCACATGGACATTCACTATAACACTAAAATCCCAGGTACTGCTCCCATCCCTAGTCTTAATTATATATTATATAACATGATTTTGATATATGATACACATTAACCTACATATACAGACATGTAGCAAATGATAGGAAGTATACTTACCTCCATCCAGATTTATCATATATATAATTCCCATCTTGGTAGGTATTATCTGTCTCTTTTTTCAGTGAGGTTAGTGCTTGGCTGGCAGTCTCATTTTCCACCTGACAGTTTTGCCTCATAATAGGGGACTTCAACATATGTGTTTTACCTTGAAATATCCTCACTTCCCAGTTCCTCAGTCTACTCAACTTTTATAAACCACTTCTGCACTTTACATCAGTAGCCCATGGGGAGGGTCACACTCTTGATCTTGCCATCACTAACAAATGTTCCATTTTCCTTATTTAAAATTCTGAAGTTGTAATTTCTGATCATGATCTACTACCATTCCACTCTTTCCTATTGCCTTATTTCTTCTAAAGTTGTTCCTTGTCCACACTATAATCCTCTATTCTTCCACCAGTCAATAATTTCCTTTGATATCACCCCCATTCTGGTTAGATTCCCCTTCCTTCCCAGTCTCAACTCTCTATTGAACCAATTCAACTACACACTTAATCCTTTCTTTGAATCCCCTGCTCCCTTATCCAATCTCTACTCATGCCTTGCCAAATCCAAATCCTGAAATACTCCTAGTATTTGTTACCTCTATTTCTACTTGAGTTACTGAAGGGAGTTAGAAGAAATCACCCAATGATGCTGACTGGATACACTGCCAATTAATATATATCTATGTCTTTCCATTTGCATAAGTACCATCTCATTTCAGACCCTTATCTACCCCTCACCTCATGTAGAGTAATTGTCTCCTATCTATAGATCTTCCTACACCATCTCTCCCTTATCCAAACCACCATCCATGCATCTGCTAAGGGGATTTTCCTAAAGGGTAGGTTTGAACACATCTGAATCTCACACACACACACACACATACACACACACACACACACACACACACACACACACCAAATCACTCCAGTATCTTTACTAAGATAACCCCAAATGCAGTCACGAAGAGTAGAACATATCTAGATCAACTGAACAACAAAAAATGGAAGGTTGAAAATAATGGCAATATAAAATTTGGGTCTTTCATGCAGATTTTCCAGGTCAATAATATAATTTAGCCATTTATAGCCTTGGGCAAGTATCTAATACTGATTAATCCATGAATATTCATATGCACAATATGAATACACATGCATAAAAACATATCCAGATATGAAGTCAAGGTATCTCATTTGAAATTTTATATTATTTTTCACTAAGCCCTTCACTACCAGTCGATTTGCCTTCATTTGAATAGAACAAATTTCATTATTTCTATGTGAACAAATTATGAAAATGCAAGTGCCAAGAAACTACTAGGTTAATCTTTATGGATAGTAAAGATTCATTTTGGTCTATGTTAAATGACAGATGCAATCCACTGGAGAAACAATTAATTTAACCCACTGCTTACTGGATTGTACGCTCCCTCATACTATCATATTTCTTTTTTTACATCATTACCATTATGATAATCTACTTGCTTTTGTATACATTGTTGTTTATTTTCAAGGGAATGGCAAGATATCATCATTCCAGAGGTCGGTTGGGTTTCTTAAAGATGTAGATATGTGTTCTTTATAGAGTCACTGATGGCCATTTCTTAATTGTTTCTTGTTTTAAAGATATCATTTTTTTTCCTGTATCATCAATGCTACTGGTCCCAGAATTTGAATAAGACCTCTCACTGAAGACAATCCATAAACCAAGCTCTTTTAGAAATTATCGAGGCCTGGAAGACACAGCCAGCAGTGGCAGCCCCGGAAGGGGCCTGATCAACTCAGAGGGCAAGTTGTCCCACAAACCACAAGGGTCACTACCAGGCCTATCACCAAAGGGCTGGGACTGGAAAGAACAAGGTAAGAACCAAATACAAGGGCCCCTATCCTGGACATCAAATACTCCTGGGGCTACCACTTCATAGCCCAGAAATTAAAAAAAAAAAAAGCACCTATCAGGACCTCCAAAGACCAGGATGACAGAGTGAACCTCACCTTCTCCAACCCTCCCCACCCTGAAAACATAGTAACTATTGCCCCAGGTCAAAACCCTCTACATTAAAGGCTTCCGATACCTAGAGGAAGGGCATGGCTAGGGCCCTGCCTTAAAATGAGTAGAAAGCAGACTACAAAGACAAAGGACTCTGGAGTCCTACTATCCTCAGAGGGAGGCACCAAACTCAGAGAGGGATACAATGTGGACTCCATACTCACAGCTGAAACATCAACAGGGAATGGGTCCCAAGCACAGAGAGGTCTCCTAGATGAGATCAAAAGGAACTTTGAAAATAGAATGAGAGAGATGGAAGAAAAAATGAATAATTCTCTCAAAACCAAATAGGAGAATTAGAAAAACATTATAATGAAGAAAACATCTCTCTAAAAAGAAAAGTGTATGATATGGAAAAGGAACTCCAAAAATTAACCAAGGAAAATGATTTGCTAAAAACTAGAATCAAGCAAATTGAAACAAGTAACAATATGAGGAACCAAGAATTAATCAAACAAAACAACGAGAATGAAAAATTAGAAAAAGAGGTAAAATACCTCAAAGAAAAAATAACTGACCTGGAAACCAGATCTAGGAGAGATAATCTGAGAATCATAGGACTACCAGAAAATCATGATGAAAAAATGAGCCTGGACAACATTCTCCAAGAGCTCATTAAGGAAAACTGCCCTGAGATACTAGAACCTAAGGGTAAAATAAAAATTGAGAGAATCCACCTGGACACCTGCTGAAAGAGATCCCAAACTGAAAAGTCTTTGACACGTTGGGGCCAAACTCCAGACCAGATAAAAGAGAAAATACTTCAAGCAGCCAGAAAGAAATAATTGAAATATCAAGGGTCCACAATGAGGATCACACAGGATTTGGCAGCCTATACACTGAAAGATCAGAAGCAGTGGAATACAATTTTCTGGAAGACAGAAGAGCTTGGGTTACAACCAAGGATCACATACCCAGCGAGACTGAGAATATTCTTCAAGGCAAAGAGATGGTCATTCAACAATATAACAGAGTTCCAGACCTTCCTGATAAAAGAGCCAGAACTCAATGGAAAATTCAACCTCCAATTATGAGATGCAACAGTGACGTAGAAAGGTAAACAAGGAAAACACACACACACACACACACCTTGCTATTTGATAAGAGCAAACTGGTTATAGACAAGTAGAGGGTATGAGTATAAAATGCACAAAATTAAGATAAAAAAAATCTTATTAAGGGCTACAAATGGACTGCAATGGAAGAAAGGGAATGAATGAAGTGGAAAAGGGTAAATTATGCCACACAAAGAGGCATAAAAACTGTATAGCAGAGGAAAAGAAGGGATGGAGATGGGAATCATATGAGCTTTTCCCTCATTGGTTCTTGGGCAAGGAGGGAATAACAACCAGTTAAGCATAGGACTCTATGGAGAAGAAATGCAAAAAGTATAATTTTAGAGGGAAAGAGGGGAGGGAGAGGAGCTTTGCATGAGATTTGTTGCTGTCACTCTTGGTGCAAAGAAGAAATAATATACTTCATTAAGTATAAAAATATCCTTCTGGCAGTAGGAGAGGGAAAGGGCTACGAAAGGGCTGAGGGGGAGGGGGCTGGTTAGTAGGGTGGGAAAAAGTAAGGGGAAAGGGGAGGAAAAGGGAGTGGGGATGATAAGGGAATACTGAGGGAGGCGGTGGTCAAAAGGAAACCTATAAAGCGAGGAAAGGGAGAAGGGGGGAAATATTAACATTAACAGGGGTGGGAATAGGATGGAGGGAAAGAAACAGATAACAATCATAACTGTAAATGTGAATGGAATGAATTCTCCCATATAATGGAGACAGATAGCAGAAAGGATTAAAAAACATAATCCTACAATATGCTGTTTATGAGATACACATCTGAAACAGAGGGATACACACAAGGTAAAGGTAAAAGGCTAGAGTAAAATATATCATGCCTCAGCTAAAGTAAAAAAAAAAGCAGGGGTAGGAATCCTTATCTCAGATAAAGCAAAAGCAAAAACTGACCTAATTAAAAGAGATAAGGAAGGAAACTATATCCTGTTAAAAGGCACTATCGAGAATGAAGCAATATCATCACTTCACATATATGCACAAAGTGGTATAGCATCCAAATTCCTAGAGGAGAAGGTGAAGGAATTAGAAGAAGAAAGAGATAGCAAAACTATACTAGTGGGAAACCTTAATCTCCCCCTCTCTGTACTTGATAAATCTAACCTCAAAATAAAGAAGAAAGAAGTTAAGGAAGTGATCACGATTTTAGAGAGGATAGATATGATAGATCTCTGGAGAAAACTGAATGGGGATGAAAAGGAATATACTTTCTTCTCAGCTGTTCATGGAACATACTAAAAATTGACCATGTACTAGGACATAAAAACCTCACAATTCTATGCAGTAAGGCAGAAATATTAAATGCATCCTTTTCAGATCATGATGCAATAAAAATTATATGAGATAAAGGGCCATGGAAAGACAGACTAAAACCTAATTGGAAATTAAACTATTTAATCCTAAAGAATGAGTGGGTCAAACAAGAAATTATAGAAAAAATCAGTAATTTCATTCAAGAAAATGATAATAATGAGACAACATACCAAAATTTGTGGGATGCATTAAAACCAGCTCTTAGGGGAAGTTTTATACCCCTGAGAGCATACATCATTAACTGAGAGAAAAGGGAGGTCACTGAATTGGCATGCAATTAAAAAACCTAGAAAAAGAACAAATTCAAAAGCCCCAATTAAATACTAAATTAGAAATATTGAAAACCGGGTCTGCCAGGTAGCACAGCAAGTAAGAGCACCGGCTCCAGTGTTGAGAAGACCTGGAGATTGAATCCCGGGCTCAGACACTTAGCACCCACCCAGAAACAACTGGCCATGTAACCTTGAGCAAGTTACTTAACCCCAATTGCTTGGGGGCAGCCAGGTGGCTCAGCGAGTAAGAGCACCGGATCCAGTGTCGGGATGACCTGGATCAAATCCGGGCTCAGATACTCAGCACCACACCCAGAAATAACTGGCCGTGTAACCTTGAGCAATTTACTTAACCCCCCCCCAAAAAAAAGAAATATTGAAAACCAAAGGAGAGATTAATACAATTGAAATTAAGAAACCTATTGAATTAATAAATAAAACTAAGAGCTGCTTTTATGAAAAAAACAAGATTGATAGACCCTTAGTCAACAATGATAAAAAAAGGAAAGAAGAAAACTAAATTATGACTATCAAAAATGAAAATGGGTGAATGTACCTCCAATGAAGAGGAAATCAAAACAATAATTAGGAATTATTTTCCCAATTGCATGCACATAAATTTTACAATCTTAGGGAAATGGATGCATATTTACAAAAATAAAAGTTGCCCAAATTACCTGAAGAGGAAGGAAATTACTTAAATAACCCCATCTCAGAATAAGAAATTGAGCAAACCATCAGTCAGCTCCCTAGGAAAAAATCTCCAGGGCCAGATAGATTTACTAGTGATTTCTATCAAACATTTAAAGAACAATTGATTCCAATACTCTACAAACTATTTTGGAAAATTAGTGAAGAAGGAGTACTACCAAATTCTTTTTTTGACACAAATATTTTAATGATATGCAAATCAGGAAGAGATAAAACAGAGAAAGAAAATTGTAGACCAATCTCCCTTATGAATATAGATGAAAAAATTCTAAATAAAATACTAGCAAAAAGACTACAGCAACTTATCTCAAGAATAATACACATTGGGGAGCAGAGCCAAGATGGCGGAGTAGAAGCACTAGCCTCCCGCAGCTCCGGCTTCCACCCTCCCCAATCCATGTAAAAAGGGGACTCTAAACAAACTTTGGAGCTGCAGAACCCACAAAATGACACAGAGAAGCTAACCTCCCACTGAGAACAGCCCGGCAGGCTGGCAGGAATCGGCCAGCCCAGCACTCTGGGAGCCGAGCCAAGCCCCACGCCAAGGCTTTAGCCCCAGGGCGGGCCTGACCAGCCTCCAGCCAGAAGGACTCCAGATCAGCAGCAGCTGTAGCGGTATCCAGATTTATCAACACATAGATGCAAAGGACAAGGTGAGAGGCCAGTGCATTCTGGACTTTGGGACCCAGGAAGTGGGAATGCGTGGCTTTTACCCCTGGGGTGAGAAACCACTGAGACCCCGGCACAGCCTGCCAGCGCCATGTGGTGGCTTCAGCTCCTGGCCTGCAGAGTGTAGGGGGACCAAGCACCAGTCTGAGGGGTCATCGCTCTTGCTTTAACCTGCTTGGATCTGGATTGGAGTCTAGGGTGGAGGTCCTGGGGTGTGTGTCCAGCTTGCCAGAGCGTGTGGAGACCTCAGAGAGGGCACCCATCTAATACCTCGGCAGCTGAGAAAACCCCAGCGTTTGGGATGAAAACTCCCCTGTCTGGTGGCAGAGTCCTACTGTGGCAAAAAGGCCAAAAGTCAAATCATTGAGTGGCAAAATAAGCAGGCAAAGGAAACAAAGCAGACAGAAGATTCCAACATTACACTCCTATTTGGGGGATAAGAAGGAGCAAGGCATGGAACAGGAGGAAAACAGTGAAGTCAGAACTCCTGCACCAAAAGCTTCAAAGGAAAATACAAGCTGGTTACAGGCCATAGAGGACCTTAAGAAGCAGATAAGAGAAGTGGAGGAAAAATTGGGAAGAGAAATGAGAACAATGCAAGAAAATTATGAAATGAGAGTCAACAGCCTGACTGAAGAAAATAATACCTTAAAAAACAGACTGACTCAAATGACAAAGGAGGCTCAGAAAGGCAATGAGGAGAAGAATGCCTTAAAAAGTTGAATTTGCCAGATGGAAAAAGAAAGCTCACTGAGGAGAATCATTGCTTCAGAATTAGATTGGAGCAAATGGAAGCTAATGACTTTATGAGAAATCAAGATAATGTTAAACAGATCCAAACAAATGAAAGAATAGAAGGCAATGTGAAATATCTCATGGGAAAAACCACTGACCTGGAAAATAGATCCAGGAGAGATAATTTAAAAATTATTGGACT
>NW_027187323.1:10973202-11078828 GCF_028583685.1 Petaurus breviceps papuanus
ATATATCTTTATATGAGGGTATGCAGGCATATGAATACATATGTGAATGTGTGTATATATGTTTACAGGTATACATAGATAGAGGGCACGGGACCAATTTAACAGGAAGGGATGATACTTAAAAGGTGAAATTAAGAGGTGAGAGGGATATAATGAGAGGAGATGGGGAGAGACAGAGTGGGGCAACTATCTCATACAGAAGAGGCAAGGGAAAATGGTTACAATGGAGGGGAAGAATAGGAAGGCAAAAGGGAATGGGTCAACCTTATTCCTATTGAATCTGGCTTGAGGAGGGAGGGAAATACACTCTAAATAGGGGATCTCACCCTCCAGGAGAATAGGGGGGGAGGGGATGTGAGGGGGGATGATGGAGGGGAGGGCAGCCTGGGGGGGAGGGAAGTTGGAAGCACCCACTTTTGAAAAGGGACAGGATCAAAGTAGAGAATAGAACAAGTGGGATGTGGGATAGGAGGGAGGGAAATATAGTCAGTCTTTTACAATATATTTGCTATGTTATTGTTTTGCATTAGCCACACATGTACAACCTATACTGAACTGCTTATCTTCCCAGTAAGGGTGGGTGATAAGGGAGGAAGGGAATGAATCTGGAATTCAAAGTTTTAAAATCAAATGTTTAAATATATATATATACTATTATCAATATTGTTTTACATGTAATAGGGAAATATAGAGATCCACCATGCCCTACTGGAAAAGTTGAAACAGGTATGGGAGAAAATATGGGAGAGAGCAGACCAGAGGTGGGGATATCCTGTGGCACTGCTGTTTTGGGGGGATGGGTGGGGGAAAAATGGGGAGAAAATTTGTAAATCAAAATCTGGCTGAAACGAACGATGTAAATCAGAAGTTAATAAAGCATTTAAAAAAAAAGAAAAAAAAAGATCCTTCCAGTGGGCAACAATGGCAGGGATATTTACAGGCTGGAAGTATTGCTGAGCCTTTCCCTGATCAATAGGTAAGCATATTACTATTGTTAATTACAATATTAATAAAGCAGATTATGCAATGAAGTGACAGAAAAAAAAGAATAATACACTTTGATCAGGTAGGATTTATTCCAGGAATGCAAGGATGGTTTATTATTAGGAAAACAAACACTATAATTGATCATATCAAAAATAAAACTAGCAGAAACCACATGATCATCTCAATAGATGCAGAAAAGGCTTTTGACAAAATACAACATCCATTCCTATTAAAAATATTAGAAAGTATAGGAATAAATGGAGCCTTCCTTAAAATAATAGGTAGCATCTATTTAAAGCTATCAGCAAGTATTATATGCAATGGGGAGAAGCTATAAGCATTTCCCATAAGATCAGGGGTGAAGCAAGAGTGTCCACTATCACCCCTCTTATTCAATCTGGTACTAGAAATGTTAGCAGTAGCAATTAGAGAAGAAAAAGAAATCAAAGGAATCAAATTAGGCAAAGAAGAGACCAAGCTATCACTCTTTGCAGATGATATGATGATATACTTAGAGAATCCTAGAGAATCAAGTAAAAAAAAAACTACTTGAGACAATAAATAAATTTGGCAAAGTTGCAGGATATAAAAGAAAGCCACATAAATCCTCAGCATTCCTATATATTTCTAATGAAATTCAACTCCAAGGGATAGAAAGTGAAATCCCATTTAAAGTTACTGTAGACATTATAAAATATTTGGGAATCTACCTGCCAAAACAAACCCAGGACCTATATGACCACAACTACAAAACACTTTTTACACAAATATAGTCAGATCTAACTAATTGGAAAAATATCAATTGCTTATGGCTGGGTTGAGCTAATATAACAAAGATGACAATTTTACCTAAATTAAATTATATATTTAGTGCCTTACCAATTAATTTACCAAAAAACTACTTTATAGAGCTAGAAAAAATAGTAACAATATTCATTTGGTAGAACAAACTGTCCAGAATATCAAGGGAATTAATGAAAAGAAATGCTAGGGAGGGTGGACTAGCTATACCAGATTTCAATCTGTATTATAAAGGAGCAGTCATCAAGACTACTTTGTATTGGCTGAGGAATAGAGGAGTGGATCAATGGAATAGATTAGGCACAAGAGGTTCAGAAGTCAATGACTATAGTAATCTATTGTTTGATAAGCCCCAATACCCTGGTTTTGGGGATAAGAACTCACTATTTGACAAAAACTGCTGGGAAAACTGGAATATAGTATGCAGAAACTGGGCATAGACCATTATCTAACACCATGTATCAAAATCAAGTCTAAATGGGTGCATGATCAAGGTATAAAGGTTGATACTGTAAGCAGTCTTGTAAAACAAGGAATAGTTTGCCTGTCAGACTTGTGGAGAGGGAAAGACTTTCTGACTAAATAAGAATTAGAGAACATTATAAAATGTAAAATGGATAATTTTGCCTACATGAAATTGAAAATCTTCTGTACAAACAAAGCCAATATAACCAAGATTAAGACAGAGGTGAGAAATTGGGAAAGAATCTTTACAACCTATGTCTCTGACAAAGGATTCATTTGTAAAATATACAGAGAATTGAATCTAATTTATAAGAATACAAGTCATTGCCTAATTGAAAAATGTTCAAAGGATATGAACAGGCAATTTTCAGAGAAAGAAATTAAAGCTATCTATAAGCACATGAAGAAATGCTTTAAATCACTATTGATTAGAGAAATGCAAATCAAAACAACTCTGAGGTACCACAACTCAGCAGTCAGATTGGCTAAGATGACAAAACAGGAAAATGACAAATGCTGGAGAGGATTGGGCAAATTAGAACACTAATGCATTGCTGGTGGAGTTGTGAACTGATCCAGCCTTTCTGGAGAGCAATCTGAAATTATGCCCAAAGGGCTATAAATTCTTTCTTATCCTTTGTCCCAGCAGTACCACTCCTAGTGTTATATCCCAAATAGATCATAGAAGTGGGAGGAAGAAAAATAAATAAAATAAATAAATAAAAGAGAAGTGGGAGGAAGACCCATATGTACAAAAATGTGTACAGCAGCTCTTTTTTTGTGGTGGCAAAGAATTGGAAATTAAGGAGGTGCCCATCAATTAGGGCAGAACAAGTTGTGGTATATGCATGTTATGGAATATAATTGTGCTGTAAGAACTGAGTTTATATCCAGATGCAAGCAAACTACCTGATCTTTTTCCTTTTCTTGTTTAGTTTTATGTCTTCTTTACCATTTTTCATTCCATCTGATACAATCTGCCTTTATAACCTGACTAATGTATAATGTGAAAGTATTTACAGATCCTATACTTGACTATATGCTGCCATGGGGGGGGGAGGATGTCAGGGAGGTGGACAAAATGTGAAACTCAAGGAATTGTGGAATTTAATCCTGTAAACTAAAAGGAAATAAAGAAATTAATTTTAAAAATTAAAAAAAATTAAAAAGTAATTTCTCTCATTACACAGAAATCATGAAGTTAGATTTCTGCAAAGAAAAAAAATGGATAGAAAAAGACCCCAGGTAACTTTTAAAAATTTATTTTTATTTATTTTTATTTTTCAACATTTATTTTCATAAGATTTCTAAGTTCCAAATCCCCCTACCCTTCCCTCCCTCTTCCCCATGATGGCATGCAATCTGATATAAGCTATGCATGTGTAATCATATTAAACAGTTTCATATTAGCATTCTGGAGAGATGAATTAGAACAAAAGGGGAAAAATAACATGAGAGAGAGAGGAAACAAAAAAAGGAAAAAATAGTATGTTTCAATATGCATTCAAACTCCATATTTCTTTCTCTGGATTTGGACAGCATTTTCCATCATGAGTTTTTTAGAATTGTCTCAGATCATTGCATTGCTGTTAAGAGCTAAGTCAGTCAAGGTTGATCCTTGCTGTTATTGTATACAATGTTCTCCTTGTTCTACTCACTGTGCTCAGCATCAATTTATGTAAGTCTTTCCAGGTTTTTCTGAAATTTGCCTGTTCATCATTTCTTATGACGCAATAGTTTTCCATGACATTTATATACCACAATTTGTTAAGCCATTCCGCAATTGCTGGCATCCCCTCAATTTCCAGTTCTTTGCCACCACAAAAAGAGCTGCTATAAATATTTTGCACATGTAGGTCCTTTACCCTTTCTTATAATCTCTTTGGGATAGTAGTGATATAGCTGGATCAAAGGGTATGCATGGTGTTATAGTCCTTTGGTCATAGTTCCAAATTGCTCTCCAGAATGGCTGGATCAGTTCACAACTCTACAACAATGCATTAATGTTCCAATTTTCCCATATCATCTCCGACATTCATCATTTTCCTTTTTCAGAACTCCACCAGAGATGCATTATTGTTCCAATTTTCCCATATCTTCAATACTTATCATATTCCTTTTTGGTCATGTTAGCCAGTCTGATAGATGTGAGGGGCTACCTAAGAGATTTGTTTTTTTTTAATTTGCATTCCTCTAATTAGTAATGATTTAGAGTATTTTATATGACTACAGAAAGCTTGAATTTCTTCATATGAAAACTGCACATTCATATCCTTTGACCATACATCAATTGGGGAATGATTGTATTCTTTTAAATTTGGCTCAGTTCTCTACATATTTTAGAATTAAGACCTTTATCAGAGACACTGGCTGAAAAAAAATGTTTCCCAGCTTTTTGCTTCTAGGTGACTTTCAGTAAACCGAAATATATGAACTGATTTTTTTTCTGGAACATAAGCAGCATAAAGGAAAGGTGAGGAAAAATTTATTAGGTCCATCATAGAGAGAAGAGTTAGGTAATATGTGTGTGTGTACATATGGGTGATGCGTCATTTTTCCCATTTTAAAGATTTAGCTACTGAGGCAACTTTAACCAGGGGTATGTAGCCAATAAGTGACTAAGGAATCAAACCTGGATCTTCTTGACCACAAGGCTACCACACTATATACATCACCTAGCTGATGTAAAATAGCTCATGCCATAAAAATAGCCAATCTATAGGTTATACTATGTCCAGGTCATAATTAAAAAGAAGGAATCTAAAAACATATGAATGTAAAGGGTAAACCTCTATGAAATTAGAACAAATTTATGTTTAACAACAAAGGTTTAGGGGAAAAAAAGATAAATGGGGTGAATTACTAAGAGCTGAAGATTGAAAGGACATAATAACCAGTAAAAATGGGTAAGGGATTTTAAAACAAGAGGTATTGGAGATATAGTTTAATTTGGTCTCAACTATGGTTTCAAGGCAAAGAAAAGGAAGTATGGCAAAAGTAGAGATGATGGAAAAAAGGAAAGAATAAAGGAAATGAGGACATATGGAAGAAAATGGTTTAAAAGGAATGAGACATGGGGAGAGATAGCAAGATTGGTTGATTCCTATAATAAGACATTTCAGAGTAGCTAGTCATATAAGTGGCATGTTCATGGGAAATAGGGAAAAGAAAAAAAAAATTCTAGCACAGGACAAGTGAGGCCTCACCTAAGATTGCCAGAACATAGAAAACAGAAACAATGCTCAGTTGCTCAGTGCTGTAAAAATAACTGAGGATAGCACTTAGAATGCTCAGGGGTTAGTTAAATAGTATGCCACAATGTGATGCTTTCTTGAGGGTGGATATTATGCATCTTGTTCTAGGTGCAAAAACAAATTGATAGTTACAATTTTAATGGCTAACTTTAAGATATGAGTACTCTAGTGGAGGGAGGGGCAGCTAGAAGGCTCTTTGGATAGAGTGCTGAACCTGGAGTCAGGAGGATCTGAGTTTAAACCCAGCCTCAGACACTCACTAAGCTGTGTGACCCTGGACAATTCACTTAACACTGTTTGTTCCACTTTTCTCATCTATAAAATGAGCTGGAGGAGGAAATGGCAAACCAGTCCAAGATGTTTTCCAAGAAAACTTCAAACAAAGAGTTGGACACAACTGAACAACTAAACAACAACTTTAGTGGGGTTTGTTGTTGAAGTGAAGTGTAAGTGAATAAAGTGAAGATAATAAATTAGAGGAGTTGTGTAGTAAGCCAGTGAGTGAATATCTATTAAGTACCTTCTATGTGTTAGCCACCAATATAAACACTGGGGATACAAAAGAGAACTAAAAGTGGTTCCTGCTTAAAAATTGAAAGGATGCCCTTCAGTTGGGGAATGGCTGAACAAGTTGGGCATATGAATGTAATGGAATACTATTGTGCTATATGAATGATGATCAGGCATATTTCAGAAAAATCTTGAAAGATTTACATGAACTGATGCTGAGTGAAGTGAGCAGAACCAGGAGAACATTGTAGATAGGGACAGCAACATTTTGTGATGATCAACTTTGATAGACTTGGCTCTTCTCAATAATATAGTGATCTAAGGCAACTCCAAAAGACTCATAATAGAAAATACTTTCCACATCCAGAGACAGAAGAATGTAAACTGAATGGAGATAAAAGAATGCTATTTTCTCTTTTTTTCTTTCTCTTGTTTTTTTTCCCTTTTGTTTTGATTCTTTCACAACATGACTAATATGGAAATATGTTTAAGATGATTTTATATGTTTAACCTATACCACATGGGGAGGAGTGATGGGAGGGACCGAGAAAAATTGTTTGAAACTCAAAGCCTTAAAAATCTTATAAAAGAGAATGTTGAAAACATTCTTAACAAGTAACTGAGAAAAAGTAAAATACTATATAAAAATATGGTTCCTGCTCTCAAGGAGCTCCAAGTCTAATGGGGTAGATAATATTAAAAGAACTATGTACAAACAAGGTCTATGTAATTATATAATCTATGTTTATCTATCTATAGCCATCTATATCTATATGAAATTCATCATGGATTTGAGATCATCAACAGAGGTAAGGTACTAGAACCAAGAGGAATAGGAAAATTTCCTGTAGAAGGTAGGGTTTTATCTAGGAAGTAAAGAAAACTGAGGAAAACAGAAGGTTGAGATGAGGAGGGAAAGGGAGAATTCCAGGCATCAGAGACAGCCTACAAAAATACCCAAAGTTCAGTGATGTAATTTGTTTAAAGAAGAGGGTCAAACATCAGTTGCTCATGGTTAGGCCCAGTAAATATAATAAAAATGTCAATGTTACCTAAATTAATTTACCTATTTATTGCCGTACCAACCAAACTATCAAAAATTATTTTATAGAGCTAAAAAAAAATAATAGTATTCATCTAGAAGAACAAACGATCCAGAATATCATGGAAATTTATGAAAAAAAAATGGTAGGGAAGGTGAACTAGCCATAACAGATTTTAAACTGTATTATAAAGCATCTGACATCAAAACCACTTGTTACTGATTGAGAAATAGAGTGGTGAGTCAGTGGAATAAATTAGGTATACAAGACACAATAGTCAATGAATATAGTAATCTACTGTTTGATATACCCAATCCAGCTCCTGGGATAAGAACTCGCTATTTGACAAAAAATTGCTAGAAAAACTGGAGAAATGGAAGAAACCAGGCATAGCAATATCTTACACCATATACCAAAATAAAGTCTAAATGGTTTCATGATTTATATATAACAGCTCACAATATAAGCAATTTGGGAGAGCAAGGAATAGTTTACCTGTCAGATTTATGGAGAAGGGAAGAATTTACAATCAAATAAAAAGAGATAGAAGGTATTATGAAATACAAAATGGATAATTTTGATAACATTATGTTGAAAAGTTTTTGTACAAACAAAGCCAATATAGTCAAGATTAGGAGGGGAGCAGATAATTGGGAAAGAATTTTTACAACCAGTCATTCTTATAAAGGATTCGTTTCTAAAATATACAGAAAATTGAGTGAAATTCATAAAAAAAATACAAGTAATACCCCAGTTGATAAATGGTCAAAGGATATGACCAGGCAGTTTTCAGAGGAATAATTTAAATATATCTATATTCATATAAAAATGCTCTAAATCACTATTGATTAGAGAAATGCAAATCAAAACAATTTGGAGGTACTACATCTCATCTGTTAGATTGGATAATATGACAACTAAGGAAAATGATTAATACTGGAGAGGATGTGGAAAAACTGTAACACTAATGCATTGTTGGTGGAGTTGTGAACTAATCCAACCATTCTGGAGAGCAATTTGGAATTATGCCCAAAGGCTATAAAAATGTACATACTCTTTGACCCATACCACTTTCTAGGGCTGTGTTGTGAAGAAATCATCGAAGTGGGAGGAGGATTTGTAGTACAAAAATATTGATAGCTACTCTTTTTGTGGTGGCAAAGAATTGGAAATAAAAGGGATACCCTTCAGTTAGGTAATGGCTAAACAAGTTGTGGTATATGAATGTAATGGAATACTATTGTGCCATAAGAAATGAGGAGCAGACAGACTTCATAGTAACCTGGAGAAATTTATATAGACTGATGCTGAGTGAGAGGAGCAGAACCAGGAGAACACTGAACACAGTTACAGACACATTATATCAGTGGTGACTAATTTTGATAGACTGGGCTCCTCTCAGCAATGCAAGGTTATAAGACAACTGCAAAAGACCCATGATGGAAAGGGATATCCACATCCAGAGAAAGAACTGCAGAATCTGAATGCAGGTTGAAGCAAACTACTTGCTGTCTCTCTTTTGTGTTTTGTTTTGTTTTGTTTTTTGTTTTGTTTTGTTTCTTCTTTCTCATTCATTCCATTGGTTATAATTCTTCTTTACAACTTGACTAAAGTTTAATGTGAAGGTATATGTAGAACCTATATCAGATTAAATGCTGCCATGTGGTGGGGGTGGGTGGGAGGAGAGCAGAGGGGAGAAAATTTGGAACTCAAAAACTTGTGGAACTGGTTGTTGTAAACTTAAAGTAAATAACTTAAAAAAAGTTCAAAGGAGGTCCCTGTCATTGAATTGAGCAGTACATTGGTGGGGGGAGGATTTTAAGGTATAAGAAGCTCAGAAAGATGGGCAACAGTAGATTATGAATTGCTTTGACTATCAAATGATTTTGGATTTGATCCTAGAGGTGATCAGGAGCCACTGGAGGTTTTCCTCCATCCAGGTGGAGGGTGGTGGTGTGGGGAGGGGGGGAGGAATACATTGACATTTGCTTAGGAGAATCGATTTGGCAACTAAACTGAGAATAATCTAGAGTGGGAAGAGAATTGTGACAAGTAGAACAATCAGCAGGCTATTGCAATAGTCTAGGCATAAGGTTATGAGGACCTGTAATGGAGTGGTGGTAGAATGAGAGGAGAGAAGGGAGCATATTGGAGAGATGTTATACAGGTGAAATTGATAGGCCTTATAGGCAGATGGATTATGGGCGATGAGAGATAGTGAGGGCCAAGGATTACATGTTGATTGTGAATCTAAAGGACTGGAAAGATGGTGATACCCTTAAAAATAATAATGAGTTCAATGTTGAACATGTTGATTTTAAGTTATGAAATCCTTTTAGTATGAGGGTAGGATAATGGTTCAAAGGAAGAACATGAATCAAGTCATTAACTCATTCAGAAAGGAGCTCAAATTTTTTAATTGAGAGGAACTAGTGAAAATAAAATAGAAATTTATAAATTTATTTTTATATGTAAATTACTTTAGTTAAAAATATAAAGCAAATGGAGCCAAGATGGCAGAGTATAGGCTAGGACCCACATTAACACTCCCAACATTTTCCTCCAAACAACATTAAAATAACACCTTAAATCAAATTTTGGAGCAGCAGAGCCAACAGAATGTCAGAAAAAGACATTTTTGTAGCCTAATACAACTCATGAGGTCAACAGGAGAGGTTTGTAACATTGGAGTGGGTGCAGACCTGGAGGTTGTTAAAGTGCTGAACTCAATATGCCAGCAAATTTGGAAAACTTATCAGTGGCCATTGGATTGGAAAAGATCAGTTTACATCCCAATCCTAAAGAAAAGCCATGCCAAGCAATGTACAAAGTACTGAACAATTGTGCTCATTCCGTATGCCAGCAAGGTTGTACTTAAGATTCTGCAAGCTAGTTTTCAGCAATATCTAAACCTAGAATTACCAGAAGAGTAGACTCATTTTCAAAGAGGCAGAGCAACTAGAAAACAAATTTCCAGCATTCCCTGTATTATAGAGAAAGCAAAGGAGTTCCAGAAAAAAAAAATAAAAACATGCGCTTCCACTTTGTTGACATTAAAGCTTTTGATTGTGTAGATCACAACGAAATATGAGAAGTCCTCAAAGAGACAGGAGTTCCAGAAGTCCAGGAAGGAATAGTTAAAACCAAACATGGAACAACTAATTGGTTTAAGATTGGAAAAGGAATATAACAGGGTTCTATATAATCACCTTATTTAAACTATATGCAGAATACATCATGTGAAATGCCCAACTGGAGTAATCCAAAGCTGGAATTAAGGTTGCCAGGAGAACGACAATGTTAGATATGAAAAAGATATCATTCTGATGGCAGAAAGTTAATAGGGATTAAGAAGCCCTTGATGAGGGTGAAAGAGGAGAGTGTAAAATCTGTCTTTAAGCTTAACATTAAAAAGTAAGATCTTGGCAACTGGTCCCTCACTTCCTGGCAATAAGAGGGAGAAGAAATGGAAGCGGTGTCATATTTTGTATTTTTGGTCTCAAAGATAACTACAGATGGTGGCTGCAGCCATGAAATTAAGATGTTTCCTTCTTGGAAGGAAAGCTATGGCAAATCTGAACAGCATACTAAAAAGTGGATATATTGCCTTGCCAATAAAGGTCTTCATAGTCAAAGCTGTGGTTTCACAGTAGCAATGTATGGTTGTGAGAATTGGACTACAAGGAAAGCTGAGTGCCAAAGTTTCTATGCATTCAAATTGTGAAGCTGGAGGAGACTTTTGAGAGTTCCCTGTACATCAAGGAGATCAAATCAGCCAGTATTTAAGTAAATTAATTCAGATTCTTCACTGGAGGGTCATATCCTGAAACTGAAGCTCAAAAATTGCCCACATAACAAGAAGAAAGGAAATAATTGTATGAGATCCTGATGTTGGGAGAGAATTAGAAATTGAAAGGATGTTTATCAAACTGGGGAATGGATGAAAAAGTTGTAGCATATGATTGTGATGGAGTACTATGGTATTATAACAAATGACAATAGGGATGGTTTCAAAAAAATGTATATGATCTAATGTATAGTGAAGTAAGAATAATCAGGAGATTGTTGTGCACAGTAATAGCAGTGTTCTAATAACCATCAGCTGTGAAAGATCTGGACACCCTGATCAATAAAATGATCAAAGACAAAACCCAAAGATTCATGATGAAAAAAAATGTTATCCATCTCCAGAAAGGGAACTGATGAATTTTGAGTATAAATTAAAGTATAATGTCTTTCTTTCTTTCCCTTCCTTCCTTCCTTCCTTCCTTCCTTCCTTCCTTCCTTCCTTCCTTCCTTCCTTCCATCCTTCCTTCCTTCCTTCCTTCCTTTCAGGAGCTTTCTTTCTCTCACACTTCTTTTCCTTTGTTTTGCAATATGGCTAATATGGAAATGTGTTTTTCATGATTTCACAGATATAATTGATATCACCACTTTCAGATGGTTTGTGAGGATATAGGAGGCAGGGTAAGAATCTGTAAATCAAAATTTTAAAAGAAAAAAATGTTAAAATAAATAAATGATTAATTTAAAAATATATAAAGCATATTTATACAATAAAAATATCAGGACTGAAGGAGTGATAAGTATGTAACTGAATAGTTCTGAAGCCTCTGTAAGGTAATTATAGACAGCCAAGGACACATGCTCAAGAATCTGGAACAATCTACTTAGTAAGCTAAATAGAAATTAAATTCAAGAATTGTGTGATTTCACAGAAACAATTAAAAATTTTGGCATCATGAGAAGAATTTGGATACACTTCATATGGCAAATGGGAAAAATTATATTGAGTAAAGGAAAACTTAAGAGAAATGACAATTTCAACTTTTCTTATCCAATTCTATTAAGTTCCTCATAAATTCCATGGAAATAAAACCACAAATAGGAAATCCTGAACATGCATTAAATGCTAATTTCAGTTTGTTCTCTCGCCAACAGTTTGTCAATATAACCAGAATATTACATGAAGATCCAGTAAAAATTTTGTAACTAGAAGTTAAATTTTCTGCATGGCCAAGTCTTCTGAGTATCTAGGGAGCTATTTCAAAAGCTCAGTAACTTTTATATTAACTTATTTTTAACCTACACTATACTTTTCTTCCTTCTTAAGCATAGTATAACAGATAGTTGTAGATGCTTTTTTCTTAATGATTCTGGGCCACATTTTGAAGATTAATAGGACAATATGAGAGGATTACCTTGAATGAAGTCCATGATAAGGAAGAAAAAATTGGTTTAGTAAGGGTGAGACAAAGGGAGAGGTGGTAGAAGAGATTATGAGAGAGGTCACTTCAGAAAAGGAAATCATGTAAGAGGCAGTTACAGATGACACAAAAAGTGTATAAACTAAGAAGACAAAGAAACTGGGACTGTGCCTCAGGTTTCTCAGACTTAGGATTGATAATACTTCCTTTCTCTTTTTTCTCTAATGCAACTAAATCTATGAAGAGGCCAGTGGGTTCTAGAGGGCCTAGCTGAACAAGCTGCAGGGAGCCTTTCCCCATCTTGCCCCAGCCCCACTGCCTACTTTCCACTCTGCTTTGGAAGGCCTTTGTAGCTGAAGCCTGAGGCAGCTGGTGGAGCAGTGTATAAAATGCTGAATCTAGAGTCAGAAATTTCAAGTCTAGCTGCAGATACTTAACAACTGTTATGATTCTAGTCAAGTCAGGTAACCTCTAATTGCCTCATTTTCCTCAACTGTAATGAGGGGATAATGGCAAGATCTACCTCACAATGTTGCTTTGTTAAAAACATATCATGTAACAGGTAATATATAAATTCCCATCTGTAGTCCATCCCTACTGGATATAAAGTATAACCCTACTCCATTCTGACTTTTAGAATAATAAACCCTTTCTGATTAGTCACTGATTATAGACCTTGCCAACTGGGCTTTTTCATTTGCCTCATAGCTAAAACCTTTCATATGTGTCATTTCTCCTAATTTCAATGTAAATTTGATGAAAAAAGGGTTTATCTTGCTTATCTCTGGGTACTGGTAGGGCTTAACCCAAAGTATGGCACATAGAAAAGATTGAATAATTTTTGTTTACATTTTATTCCATTTCATCAATTATTGTGACATGTTAAAGATTTGGCAGAAGGAAAGGTAGACAATGACCATGTTAGATATGACCCAAATGGGTAGTGATCCCAGCTGGGGACCTAGAACTTAACTTTGTTGAAAAATATCTCTTCCTTTCGGGTCATTTGCCTTTTTCTCATAATAGATGGAGTGAAGCGTGTACAGCTGAATGACCTTTGGGGGGCAGTGAAACATGACTGTCTTTCCATAATTAATTAGCCAATCAAAACCTGAAGTTTTCTTCTCCCAAGTGGTTTTCTAATACCTCTAGAAATTCATCATCATCTTCCCCTTTCCTATCTGTGTCCTCTGACTTGACAGCAGCATTCAAAACTTTAGGTATGATTTCTGAATCAAGAACATAACGAATCACAGATCCTTTGCCAGCCTATTGCTACTCCAATCTTACTTGCATTGTCTGGGTGTGAAGTATGAAGGGAGAGCACCCCTGACCATTTCAAGCATATTTGCTGGGGCTTAGGGAGAGAGCTTATGATAAAGCTTAAATATATTTTATCATGATTATCAGGAAATGACATTTTTATTAATATAATACTAGACTTAAATTTGCTCTAAATTCTCCTTAATGTTTAACTTTTAATTAAATCGCAGGCACAAACAATGTTGAAAATGACAAGAAAATTGAAACTCCTTCATACTACCTACATAATGTATCAGATTTCTCATGAAACCTCTTATGTAAAAAAATGTTGTGAAAGTCTGAAAAACAAGCTGGTCCATAGACTGAAACCATTGAATAATAACACTAGAATGAAGTAATATGATAAAAACTCGGGTTCTTTACAAATAGTATAGCAGGCTTTTTTTTTATCACCAAGTTACTCTGGAGTCTCAAATGAGCTTTCATCAATGATATAAATGGATGATTGAACTACAAAAGAAATACACAGAAGAAAATATATATGTTCATATACAAATATGTATGCAAAATTCCCCCATTTATATATCTTAATAATATGTATGTGTCCATATACACAAAATAGTCATATTAGCATGTATTTGTACATATGTAAAATATGCCCACACACGCATGTATGAGCATGCATATATATATATGTGTATATGGCATAAGCAGTGTTATGTATATGTATTTATAGTATATGCATATATTGTCATATTTTTACTTGTCTTCCATAAATAATAGATAAATGACTGATGTCTTTCAAATCTCTGTGATGGTGAAATATTTCAAATACTAGTGCTTGTATTTTATAGAAACCTGGATTTCGACATCTGAAAGCTGTTAGATTGTAAATAATATGCTTTAAATTAGGGGGGGGTTCATCATATAGTATAGCACCACATATTTATTTGATTTAGGGGAGGAAAATAATTTTAAAAGATCTCTTCTGATTTTTCTTTATATATTATGGGATAGATTAGCTAACATTCAAATTGAACCATCTTTGCTTGTCCATTTAAAGTCATGTGCACTAATCTATTTTTGTCTTTGATGCTATGATGGTCTTTTTTTTTTCTTTCCTTTACTTTCTAATAGAAGTAAATTGCTTCTAGCTAGGCAACACGGTGGAGAACCTGAATTCAAACCTAGTCTCAGACACTTACTAGCTCTGTGACTCCAGTCAAATCACTTAACCTGATTGGCCCTAGTTTCCTCATCTGTAAAATGAGTTAGAAAAAAAAAAGAAAATCACTTCAGTATCTTTGCAGAGAAAACCCCAAATGAAATCACATAGTTGGACACATTGAAAATTACCAAACAACACTAACAACAACAAAGTTCTGTATTGCTAATAATGTGATGTGCAGGAGTTAATCATGGCAACTTCAGTCAATTGATTTCCTCCCAGATCAAGGAGTGAGATTACAGAAAGTAAGGGGCTTGTAATGAACCAATAAAGTATTGAAGTCTTAAACACAGTACAAATAAGTGCCTACAATTTCTTACCCCTTTACTAGGTGTAAAGAGGTTCATCAGATAAGCTTGATGGAATAAAGGGCAGCTAACTATTGGCTAGCCAACAAACTGGAAACACCTCTAAGTGCTCTTTTAAAAAACAACACACATTCTCTAGCAAATTAGTTGACACCAGATGTACCTTTGAGGAGTATAAATTACATATATTCAAGAATAAATCTATCCTTGGAAGTACATCCCAGTGTTGATAGGCAATCAAGTCAAAATGCATTTATTCTTTTTTTGAAGGGATAAGGCAAGGTAATTTGTAATTAACAAAGGGGTTAAGTGACTTGCCCAAGGTCACATAGCTAGTAAGTGTCAAGTGTCTAAGGTTGGCTTTGAACTCAGGTCCTCCTGACTCCGAGGTCAATACTCTATTCACTGTGCCAACTACAGCAAGCATTTATTGAGCTCCCTATGTGTTAGGCATAGTGCTAAGTTGGTTGTTGTCCCTCATTCTCAAAGAGAGCCAAGATGACATCACTATGTTGGAGGAAGATATAGTGACTGATCAGATTAATACAAGCTCAAAAGGTTCAATCACAGACTGGGCACAAATAGTCCATGTGAACATTTGGAGTAGAGATGTCTGTAAATTTGCACATCTTACATTTCTTTTGAGTTACTGCAATTTTGCTTCATTCATAGAGCACTGTTCCCTCTTTGCTGTGGGCATGACATGCTGAGCAGTTCTTTGCCAGCATCTGCCATGTCATACTATGGATTCCAAAGTTCTTCAGAGAGACCTTGAGAGTGTCTTTGTATTGCTTCTTGTGACCATCATGTGAGCTCCTTCCTTGCATGAATTCTCCAATAAATTGTCTTTAAGGTAAACATACATTTGGCATTTGAACAATGTGGCCAGCCCATCAGAGTTGTGCTCTCTGCAGTAGAGTTTGAATGCTTGTCAGTTTAGCTTGACAAACTTAACAGACACCTCAGTGTCTGTTACCTTATCTTGCAAACTGTTCCTCAGCATCAATGTGTTAGGGACTGTGATCAGTGCTAGGAATACAGAGAAAAGCAAAAATATAGTTTCTTCCCTCAAGGTTCCAATTGGTAAAGAGAACATAGTAAGATATGTTGAAAATGGGGTAAATTAGAGGCAGGCAAAGTTCAGAGAAAAAAGATGTCAGCTCTAAGTCCTTTCTCAATGTGAAGAACCATTCCTTTCTCTAAACCCTGACCTTTAGAAGAAATATTAGGTCAATAAAGGACACTGAACCCAGGAGGGAACATGTCCGTTGTCAAGGACAAAGACAGAAGAAGATTAATGATTATATAGATAGTTATATCAGACCATCAGGAGTTGAACAGTGGAGAGGAATAGGCCTAGAAATCTCATATGAATAACCAACCAGCAGAGATGCTGCACTCAGAAAGATCTACACGAAAACACTGAGAAGAAAGAGGACATCAAGGCTCCACATTGCTAGAGGTATAATTTACCAGGGTCATATGTGTTTGGTCTATATGTTCCTCTCCAATAATATACTCTCTGTATTTGTCCTTTCTTCACTCTGATATGGTATATAGCTATGGAAGAATAACCTAAGGTTTATAATGAAACATTTTTGGTAGCCACCATTGTTCTGGTACTATCCCAGCAAATGCTTTTACTTTGAGCCATTTGTGTCCATTGGCTAAATATTAAAATTAAACTCAGTAGTGGTGTTTCATGCATTATATTTTGAGGCAGATTATAAAGCCAAGCATAAGCAGCTTTCCAGAGGATTGCTGCTGTGAACAGCTTTCAAGGTTCTGATTACACAGCATAGTGAACTCTCCATTTATTCAATAACAAATTAAGGCAAAACGTTCACAAAAAATCAAATACAGCATTCATCATGTCACAACTCAACAACTAAAATGGCCATGTAGTTTTCACTAAAGTGGTCACATTGTTTTAAACAAAGTACATTCATTTAGTAACTCAATCATTCAGTAACTCCTCAATTCAATCACAAAGTACAAAGGTTAAAATTCTCTTTTAAACAAAGTGCATTCATTTAGTCAATCACAAAATCCACCCCTAGTTCACACCATCTTAAATTCTTCAATCAAAAAGTCTTCCTTCTTAAACAAAGAATGTTCATTTAGTCAATCACAAAGTACAAAGGTGTAATAGTAATGAAATTTGAATATCCCTTTGTATTGCTAAGCTGACAGGTACTTAGCACCTAGTTTCAAATTAAGCCTCTGTTAAAGAAACAGAAGGTATGAACCCCTGTTGCTGACATAAAAGGAAGGGGCTGAACAGAGAACTCCTGTAGTTGATGTAACAGGAAAGGGCTGAAGAGGGAGGAGCAATACTATATATATAAGGAAAAACACTAGCTGGGAAAGTCAGAACTTGGGATAAGCATCATGAAGCCAGGGCAGCTGCTGAACTAAAGACTGAACTGACAATTGAGAATAACTGAGAAGAGGAATGAGAATTGAGAACTGAGGCAGATTTTCTTAGAGCAAGCCATGTGAAAGCATAATAAAGTGATTTTGACTTTTTGAATGGAGTTTATGCTGCTGAAGACTTCCAAGGGCGAGCTGGAGCTGCTGAGGAGCTGCTGAGTCAAAGGGCCAGCTAAGATGCTTAGGATTTCTGAGGACCAGCTGGAGCTGCAGAAAACTAAGGAAGCATGACTGTGGTGTCAGTATTTTATCTATTGCTTTGTTAAGCCTTGACTTCCTGTAAACAGATACTGTGAAGGATTTAAGGTGGACTGGGCACTGTGAGCTTCAGTGTGGAACAGGACCTGAACAGAGAGCTAGACAAGGAACTGGGAAGTGTCTGCCTTTGAACCCAAGTGACAATTTGGTGAATTCAGATAGGAGATGGGACCATGGAAAGAGAACCATGAAAGCTGAAAGCCCGCCCTGAGTCAAGATTAAAAGATATCTCTGTGAATACTGAGTAGTGACTGACCCTGATGTAAGGTTTTGTTTTGGGATTCACTTTGGGAAGAGTTGTGTCATTTGGCCAGATGAGACTCTGGGCAGCCATTGAGTCTCCCCCCCCCCAGCTTTGAAAGCCCAGATATTGGTGCTTCTCTCTCTGGTAACTAACTAGGTATGGATGTAATGATCAGACAGCTGGAAGCCCTGTCTGCTGAATTGTTTTATTTTCTATTGAGTAGTAACTGGTGGAATTATAATTTATTTGTGATTGTACTTTGTGATTGAATTGAGGATTCTGTGATTGACTAAATGAATATACTATCCAGGGGTAGAGTACTTTGACTTTTGTTTTTGTTTTGCAAGCCTCCTTAAGGATGATTGAATGATTGAGTTACTAAATGATTGTACTTTGTTGAAAGTTGTTGTGACCACTTTGCTGAAAACTATGTGGCCATTGTAGTGATGTCATTGTGAATGCTGTATTTTACTTTTCTGTGATAAGGTATAACATTGTGAATGTTGTACCTTGATTTTCTGTGAATGTTTTGCTCTGATTTCTTATTGAATAAATGAAGTGTTCACTATATTATGTAATCAGAACCTTGAAAGCTGTTCACAGCAGCAATCGGGGATCTTCGAATTTCATTACCATTACAAAAGGTCAAAAGTTTTCCACCCCTAGGTCACAAGTAAATTACAATATCATAAGTCACCACCAAGCACCCTCTCAAGGGGAAGTGGAAATCACAAAGGCCATCTATCACTAGGTCACAGGTAGGTTACAATATCAGAAGTCAGCATTAAATACCCAAGGAGAGTTCTTTTCATCTTGGCTTGAGGCTGGCTCTCAGCTTCGATGGTTGCTCTTCCCAAAGTTTCTGTTCCTGGAAAGACAAAGCTTAACAAAGCCACTATAACATGCATACACATTGCCAATGTCCTCATCAATTCACTTTCTACCTGTGAAATCAACATAGACCCAACAACAAGATCTGAGGCCTCTATCAACAAATGAATCTGTCAAAGTAACATCAAAACAGACAGACAAAGTACTGGCACCACAGTCATGCTTCCTCAGTTCTTGGCAGCTCCAGCTAGCCCTCAATAGTCCTCAGGATCCTGGCAGTTCTCCCTCTTTCAGCAATTCTGGCTCTCTCTCTCTCTCTCTCTCTCTCTCTCTCTCTCTCTCTCTCTCTCTCTCTCTCTCACTCTCTCTCTCTCTACCTCCCTCTCTCTCCTCCCCAGCAATAGCTTCTCTACCTCCATGATGCTGCTCCCAGAAGTTCTGGCATCTCTCAGCTTTAGCTTTTCCCTGTACATGGCACCACCTCCTCCCTGTTCAGCTCCCTCCTGTCAAGTCAAGAAGCCCATCCCATTGTGGGATTCACAAACTCTGGGTCTTAATACTTAAACTGAGACCAAGTGCTAAGTACCTGTTAGCTTGCCAATTCAAGGGGATCTTCAAATTCCATTACCATCACAAGGGTGGATCCACAAAGTATTTTGAACCTTGCATAGTTGTCCCATGGGGATTCTACTCATGAGTGCAAGTTGGAGGAAGTGTAATGCTGAGGTAGTGCTATAGTAACTGATATGTAAGACTTTAACATTTACAAAACATCTTCTCTGAACCTTAATACCAATGATTGATAGATAATCAAGTCAAGAAGCATTTTTTATCAAATATATGTTATCAAATATTATCAACTCAAATATCAGTTTAGCCTTAAAACAATTTTTCAGGTAGTTAGATACTAAAGGTAGAATTAGTATCATTTTAAAAATCAAGAAATAGATTCAGAGTGAGTTTAATGACTTGGCCATGGTTGTGCAACTGGTCATTGTCTAAGATAGGGTTGAAATCATAGTCTTGCTATCTCTGATTTCAGCACTTGTTCCGCAACATCAATTAATCCTCCTATTAACATTTATCAAGTGTCTCCTATAATGAATGAAAAGTTCAGGAGATACAGTTCTGGGTAATTAATACTCCTTTTATTAATTATGGCTAGCAAATAATCAATAAATTGAGGTCAGTGACTCTCTTGGAAACCAAAGATGGGCTCTGGAGAAATCCAATGTTTAAATATACTTGGGAGAGCAGGTGTGACAGGTAGAAGTCAGCTCTGATTGGTTCACAATTAATGAAAGAATGAAAATTATAATGAGAGTTGGGCTTATTCTGGAGCAGGGAGGGGAGGCACTTCTCCACCCAGATCATACTTGCCTTGGGCAATATAGAGAAAGGGATCCACCTCACCCAAACCAATTGAACAATGGGCCAAAATTCACATAGATTAGATTTTCTTTACCCTTTAATAAGAAGTATGCCCTTCAGGTTAGGTGGGGTCCCACTAAAGATTGAGGAGAATGTTAACCCAATTTGATCTTCACCCCTGCCCTGCAGAGGCTCCTTTGACCTTCTCTTTAAATTAGGAAATAGAAAGGGAACACAAAGCAACCTGGATTCATCCCACCCCACCCATTAGTAACTGGTTACTACTAATAACCATTTCCCTCACTCCTATGTGTCAAGCACTGTGCTAAGTGCTGGAGACACAAAAAGAAGCAAAAGACAGTTCCTTCTCTTGAAGGAATGTTGTCTCCCCAAAAATCTAATGGGGGAGACAATATGCAAACATATACAAACCAAGCTATATAAATAGGAAATAATTAGGAGAGGGAAGGCACTAGAATTAAAAAGGTTTGGCAAAGGCTTCCAGCCAAAAAAAAAAAAAAAGCTTTTAGTTGGAACTTAAGGAAACCCAAGGGAGTCAGCAGGTAAAGTGAAGGCAGGGGCAAGGAGGTGGAGAAGAAGGGGAAGCTAAAGAAGATGCTCCAAACAGAGAGATGGAATGTCTTATTTGTGGAACAGCAAGGAAACCAGAACCACCCTGCCACTTATGTGTGTCCTCCTACATATTATTATACTGAATTCTACTGTATTTTGATTTAGCTTTGAAGACTAACAGTACATTTACCACTAGAATGATGAATTATGCTAGGTAGTGTGCCATTTTCATTGGATAAAGATGCCTGAAAAAATATTGTAAAGGTGGCTTTTTGTTTCTTATATTCTCTCTTCTTTCTACCTGCTCCAGCCCCAATACACAGTAGAAATGTCTTGTTTTTAATGATTGTAGAATTGAAGTACAGGTAGTCGTCAGTTCCTGTTACATTATAAAAATTGTTTTGGCCCTTTTTATATCAGTCTCATTCTGCTCTGTTAGCATGGTTTTCTATCCATTCCCTATGTTCTCTTTGAGCTGCTGGCTGCTACTGTTGATATCACCACTACTGATCTCTCTCATTGTCTTCCTCTTCTCTTTGCTTTAATTTTATTTTGTCTCTTCTGTCATCACTTTTTCTGTACTACTTTAGGCTCATGAAAAGATACTGCTTTTTAATAGTAATAGCCAGCCAATCACAGTGTCTCTCTCCTTCTGTTCAGTGAATTAAATAAGTATACCTCTCAGATTTAATCTTTCATGTTTAGCTAATCTCAGGTGTTTGCTTGTTGCCGTGTGTAAAGGGACTGTATCTTAAGTCAAAGTAATTTGTGATTTTTTTTTCTCTTTTACTTTATAGCTGTTTCTGGCTAATGCTTCCACTTCAGCATTCTAGAATTTGGCTTCCATATATCCAAAGTTTAATTATATGTGGGATATATAGACCTATTTAAAATGTGTTTGTCCACATGGAGTATCTAAATGTGGTTCACAAATGGCAAAGTGTTAACAGTGTAATCTAGGCCATTTGGTTATAAGGGAGATTGACGTTTCTACCTTTTTGAGGAGCAAGAATAGGACTGTGGTTAGACATTTGCCCTTTCTCTAACCTGTCACTGTGAGGAGTGTTGGGTTAGATTGATATTTAACTGCCCATCTCCAAAATATTGCTTAGCTAGGGGTATAATCATTTCAGAACAAAAACTTTCTCTGGCCATTCTTAATGGGCAAGCTAGCTGTAAGCTCAAAAATGCTGGCTTGGCACCTTCCCATCAAACAATGGCTACACAACAGATCATTAGAAAGTGCATAACTCCATGCCATCTTCTATTCAGCCGTCAAAGTTGTCTTTCTAAGCATAGATGTGACCATGTCAACTTCTCCCAAACCCCACTCCAAAAACTCTAGAATGAAAACTTGTTCTTTGTGTGCCCTAGTACTTACCACAGTTTCTAGCATATGGGAGTTGCTTAATACGTTTAGTGACTGATTTACTAAACTTCATTTGTCCAAGTAACCTGCAAATAGAAATCACAAAAAATATTTTGCGCATATATATATATATATATTTATATTATGTAGAAGAAAATGTGTATGAGAGAAGTGAGATCTCTCTATTAGACTGAGAGAGAAGGCCCAGATTTCATCCAAGAGAAAATCTTTGAAGTCTTCAGGGAGCCAAGCTACATACATATTGAAGAACATGTTGAGGTTATTTTTGTTATTGTTTAGTCATTTCCAGTCATGTCTAAGTCTTTTTGACCTCATTTGAGATTTTATTGGCAAAGATACTGAATTAGTTCTCCATTTCCTTCTCCAGCACATTTTGCAAATGAGGAAACAGTTAAGTGACTTAGTTAAGTGACTTGCCCAGGGTCACATAGCTAGTGTCTAAGAGCACATTTGAAATCTGGAAGATGAGTCTTCCTGACTGCAGGCCCAGCAATTTATCCAGTGTACCACCTACCTGCCTCTACATGTCTACAGCTTCCAAAGTATTTCCTTCTATTTTCATTGGAGTCTCTAGCACCATGTATGTCTACGCAAGGAGGACTGGCACCAACTTTTCCCTTTACACAGGTAAGCAATTTTGCCTCACCATTCTTTTCAACATGAATCAGGTCTCCCACAAATGCATCTGTATGCAAAATAATTCCAGTCTTGCCTGGAAGCCTGATACATATATTGTTTTTCACGATCTGTCTATTTCGGAATGTAAGGTCTTAGTAAGATAAAAACTATTCATATTTTATGAACGTGCATATAATATAAACCTATACTTACATCAATACCCATATCTGTATCTACTTCTATATTCATGCAAAATGTATTTTCAAAGTCCTCTTGACTTTTTCTTCCAATACATGGCAGCCACCTCTTGGGGTTTCAGAAAGCACGAAGTAAGATTACATTAGCCAAGTGCTTCACAGACCTTAAAGTGACATATGAATGCCAGATATTGTTTGGTTGTTGTCTTTTATACTCCTCCCCTTCCCTTACATATGCTTCCCACAATAACAAAAACATTTTCTTCATTTCATTGCTATTATCTTCATTTTATTAGGGAAACCTGAGGCTGAGAGAACCACACTTATATCTGCACATATCACCCCTAACAACATACCCTTAGTCTTTATTCCATTTACTTAAAGGATTGGTTTGTGTTCTAATGGTATAGTTTGATGGATTAATGTATTGTTCTTAAAATATAATCTGTACAGGGCGGCCAGGTGGCTCAGTGAGTAAGAGCACCGGCCTCGGTGTCGGGAGACCTGGGATCTGTTCTGGCCTCAGATACTTGGCACCCGCACAAAATAACTGGTTGTGCAACCTTGAATAAGTTACTTAACCCCAATTGCTTTAAAAAAATATCTGTAAAAAGGGCTCCCACAGACCTAATACTTTAACCCTATGAATACGTATTTCAAAAATTTGTCTAAACTATAGGAACAGGGCAGATTTTTAGTAGGGAACCATTATCTATGCCTATAAAGTCATATCATCTAAGGGACACTAATGTTGAATGTGTGTAAAGTTTAAGTTGCTACCTAAGTGATATTGACAAGTGCTCTCCTATATAACATATTAACAATAGCAACAACAACAGCAGAACCTTGCTATGGCATTTTCATTAAAGAACAGAATTTGAAATAAAACAGTTTTGTCTCAGTTCCCATTAAAGTATTATTTACTACAGCAACAAAACAGTTTCATCATCAGGCATATGTAATTGTCTCTTTGCATAAATTTCCCGAATCCAGTATCTATTTTTTTCTTATTAATATTGTAATGAGACAGAACTCAAAGACTCCTGAATAGTTTTCCATGCCATGTAGTTTTTTTTTTTAATACTATTAACCAAGGTATTCTACTCTTGGAGAAAAAAAGAATAACAAACAATAATTGGTTTGTTTGTTTTTTTCATATTTCTTCTACAAATATATACTTTTAGTAGCTAAGGAGCTCAGCATCTCAAAAGTCTTAATGGCTGCTTATACTAGACATTTGGATTCAGTCTTCAATAATCAAGCAATATAGTAAGTCTGAATTGTCCATTGATAAACTTGGAAACACTATGTGAGTTAAGAATGAAATAATTCATTTTGGCTCTGTTACTTAGTAGGAATTGGATTTAGAAAGGCAAAGGATTTTAGGAGGTATATTCTTATTCAAATGATTTTAATTTTAAGTGCCTATTCCTAGTTCAACTTTAATATTTGTAATTAAAAATTTCAATCAACATTCAGATCCCAACTGATTTTGGAATGACAAACACTGCATGTGTGGCATTTGTATACCTGCAACACAAATAAGGACTATTATTTATGTTCCAAATGGAGGTGGAGCTCCCTTCTAGAAGAGGTGATTCAGTATATACCTGTATACACTCCAGGTCATAAGGAACAATAAAATGTTCTAAAAAAAATGGACAAACAAAACCCCCTTGAAGCAGGTTTCAACTAGAAGGGAAAAAAAGATGTTTATCTTAGAAGCAAGAAGGCTCTGGGCTGAGGGGAAGGGAAGATGCCATAGTTGTCTTCCAGTATTTGTATGACTCTCTCAAAAGAGAATGGTGTTTGGTCCCAAAGGGCAGAAGTAGAAGTAATGGGTAGAATTTTCAAGGATGGAAATCTAGACTTGATGGAAACAAAAACTTTCTAATGATTAGATCTAGTTAAAAATGGAATGTGCTTCCTCAGGGGGTAGAGGGCTCCTAATTGAAGTTCTTCCAATCACTTGTTTGGTTTTTTATTGTTGTGATTCCTTTACATGCATGTATTGCTGCACTAGATGGACACTACAGTCTCTTCTAGTCCTAAAATTCTGTGATTCTTGATACATTTAGAAACTGGGTGGGAGGTAAGAGAGGTGATTCTTTTTGTCCTAGATATTCATCCCAAGGTGGGCCAGTGCAAGAGACCAAGAGACAGAGACAGAGACAGAAATGGACACAAAGAGGGAAATACAGAACTAGAGAAAGGTATAGAGAGACACAGAGAGATGAGAGAGACAGCAAAAGACAGGGAGAGAGCAGATACATATAGAAGCAGGGGCAGGGTGGGTGATGAGAAGGAATGCAAGGAGGAGGAGGGGAAATGCAAAGTAACAACAGAATGTGTGTAGATGCAATGAGAATAGTGCTACCCATTAGGGCTGTGTCCAGGCTTATAGCTCAAACATGCTGGTGATGGCCAAGAACTATTGCAGATCTGAAAGAAAAACAGAGAGGGAGGGAGGAGTAATGTTTATTAGCTTTTCTCCTCCTGCCATTTCCTGATAAGCAGGCAGCACTATCTGCCTTTGAAGAAAGCCAGCTGATTTTCATTTTCCAGGATGAAAATTAGATTATACCTGAGAAATTCTGAGGAGTGGGGAACCCCACCACTGCCTTCCACCATAAGAACAACTTTATTTTGTGAAGTAGATCTGTGTTGTAGGGCTTCCAATATTTGGACATGGGATTTTTTTCAGGGAATGAATTTACTATTATATTCACACTCTGCACCTCTTCACATTGGGCTCTGAGATGTGATCAACTACCAGATTTCAAAATATGACTATAACTGAGTATTTGACTTCTCATTTGAAGGATTTTGAAAACAGATTGGGTAGTCTATCTCAAAATAAATCACATAGCCTGTAAAAAATGTCACAGATTAGGTTAAGAGTAAATATGTATGGAATATTTATTACCTTTCTAATCATGAATTCCCTAATTTCTAATTTTTTGTTTAAGGAAACCTGGGCTCTTTCCATTACAGGGGACTATTTTATACACTATTCTCACTTAGGCTATGTACCAGAAATCCTTTGGCGAAAAATCCTTAAGACCTTCTACAAGACAATTTGAAGATTGATGACTCTCCTCCAGCTGACATTCCTGTTCAATTAGGTAGAGGTTAGACAGACATCTGCTGCTGATTTTAGCAATGGGTATTAAGGGCTTCCAGGGAAATGCAGTCCCATAATCTCAGGTCTTGGCACATACAAAATAGCTTCACCTTTAAGTTAAGGGAAATGGGGCAATTAGCGGACTTTAACCATCAATTTCCTCATTTTAGATTTGCAATCCTTCACTTACAATTTTTGTCTCTGTTGTGCTGGTTTGGTCTTTTTTATTTTAATTTTCCCCCCACTTTCTCCTATTTTCCCACCTTTGTAGACAGCTTGACTCCCTGGATCAAATGCAGAGGAGTTTTCCATTAACTGCTGAGCAGCCAGTTTTGACAAACTCCACTTTCACACAAGTTACACAAGAGAGATACATAATATAATTTTTATGGTCGGCTGCCCTGAGAAAATTTAGCACACATGAAGTATAATTCATTCAAGAAGAATAAAAGCTCTTAGCTGAGTTATTACCTAGGTGCAGCTGAACAGCTGGAAATGAAGCTTGAAAGCCTTTGTGTACAAGAGGAGTACAAATGACTTTGGTCATCAATAAGAAGAGAATATAATTCCATTTTGGACATAAGAACATTTTTCCCTCATCAAGTACTTATTACTGTAATTTTACTTAGTGATAGGTGGGATAAAACACAAGCTTAGGAGACCTGGATTCAGCTCTTGATGCTCAATTGACTTTGTGACCTTGGGAAAACCATTCAGGATTTCTGAACTTCAGTTTCCACATCTGAAAAAAAAAAATGAGGACCATAGTTTTATCACTAACTATCTCTGTAACCTGGGGCAAATCATAGCTTCAGTTTCCTCATATCTAAAATGGAGATATGATTAGTAGCTACCTCACAGGGTGATTATGTGGCTTAAATGAGATAAAATCTCTACTATGCTTTGTAAAATGTAAATTGTTATATAAATGCTATCTTTAATCATTATTACTGAAGCTACTGCTGCTATTAATGATTATCATTATGCATCACAGAGGGTTGTGGTACGGCCCCAAAAACAATGCCTTTAAGGTGCTATACACATATGAAATATTATCAGTATTTCCTCTACTAGGATTTTAAGTAGGTGACATTGACAAAAACTTTCAAATAATATGAATCAACAAATCATTATTTCTAAATTATATTGCATTATTTGGCCTACTCTGTATAAACCATTCACTTAAATTTAGATGCATTTAATAAAGGCAAAACAAAGAATCATTTATCTATATCAATAGATATATAATTATCATCATATCTATATCAATAGATAAATAATTATAATTATCTGCCAATCAGGAAACTTTTTCCTACAAAGTATGGTTTTGTTGGTATGGAAACACCCTCTGCTGACACAGATGCAACCCATTCTAATGGTAAATAGGACTGAACCTCAGAGAAGGAAACACACTTGCTCATAGTTCTTTATCTGGTAAGTATCAGACAGACTTTGAAATTAGAACTTCCTAACTTTGAGTCAAACACTCTTATCCTCTGCCCCATGCTGCCTTTTTCCTTCAAAATGCAAATCAAAAAATATTTTAAAATAAAAGTTGAAATATGACAAAGCTTCATCAAGATAAAAGTTAACACAGATTATCAAAACATAACTTTATTGTATAAAGTAAATGTGTAAAATGTTCATCATTAAGCACTCATTAAAGACTTGCTATGTATTAGATCCAGTGCTTGGTGATGGGGGTACAAAAGCAAATGAAGTAGTCCCAGTTCTCATGAAACTGGAATTCTATCTAGGAAAAAAGATATATCCAGATATAATAAATCAGTTGATTAATCAAATGGCTTTTATTCAAAATTTACTATGCTCCAGGTGATACATTAAGCAGTGTAGCTATCTTCCATAAAAGCCCTTCACTAATCCCTACACATGGCATAAGGTTGGATTCTCAATGAGTATCAGTCAATGAGTCAAATTAAAAAAAAAAAAAACCAGCAGCATATTTATTAAATGCCTATTGTGTATCAGGCACTGTGCTAAGTGCTAGGAATACAAAAAGAGGGGAAAAAACAGTCTCTTTCTTCAAGAGGTTTGTGACCTAATGATGGAGGCAAGAAGAAAATAAATGTGTGCAATCAAACTATATACAGGATAAATAGGAAATAATTAAGAGGGGGAATTAAAATGGGGTAAGAAATGCTTCGTGTTGAAGATGGGATTTTAGTTGGACAGAGATTTAAATACAAAACATTCTAAGCATGGGGCATGACTATAGAATGTTAACTGTAGCAGGGAAATTCTTCAAGTGGGGTCTCAGTGATAAAATGTTTCTGTTGTCTAAGGACCAGCCTAGCTAAATATGACAAGATATCACCAGCTGTTAATGATAAAATTCTTATCCATAGTGGTGCCTGTAAAAGAGAAAATTGTAAAATAACCTTCAGTCATCTATAGGTTCAATTTTGATTCATAGTGAATAGGGAAGAATATAAAAAAATGGAGCAGATTATGCTTCAAATCACAAATATTTTAAAATACCCATGAATGTTAATTTAGCTCTTGATACTCTTGGTAATCTTTACTTAGTGATTTATTGATGGACTCACTGCTAGAAGAACTGCATCAGGTCCATATCAACATTCCCACTGTGAATATTGGGAGAAGATAAACACCAGCTATATGCCAGTGTCAAGGAAGGCATCCTGTGCTAAGTCCAAATAGAAGAAATATGATACTGATTGTCCCAAGTCCCAAAATTCTACAGGAACATCTAAATGACATCCATGGTGAGTCAAAAAAGGTGGTCTATAACATCCACACAGCAAAAATGGACAAAGATTTCATATTGCTTAGATTATCACAAGCATTTTAATGGAAAACCTGTTGAGTTTGTATATTGTCAATGCAATACTCACAGTGGCTGCTATGATATGTAGGCATATTTACAGGTCTGAATTGCAAGATATAACAGATTGTTTCCTTTGAAGACAAAACTAAGATATTTATTAATATACCAGGAAGCCAAATCCAACATAGTAATGAAGAAGTTGATGCACATCACCAATGCAGGTAGCACCACCATCCTCAAGCCTTCCCTCCATAAGACCTCCCCATAAACAAGCTCCCTCATGCAAAATGCCCCTCTCTCTCGCCCATGCTAGCTTCTCTTTCTATCTCTGCCTCTTCTTTCTCTGAGCTCCACCGCACTCTCCCATTTCTTGCTCTACCCATTCAGGAAGCTCTTCCCACCACAGGCTCCATTGTAACTCAGGCTAATATGACTCAGGCTCAGAGAAGATCACATAGACCTGCTAATGGGTAAGAAAGATCTTCCCATTCCATTAACAATACATTAACAATACAATTGGTTCACCAGTAGATACATCTTGAAGAGGAGCTAAAAGACAATAACCTATCCCCGAATTCAATATGATACAGTCTATCTAGATCATATTTGAAAAAATAGCATGGGGCCCTCAATGACCTCAAGCTACTCCCTGCTATCAGTCAGTCTTTTGAATGTGATGATTCTTTTAGTGATACTATATGACAATGAATAATGGAAAACCAATGTTAGAAGGATCCCAATTACAGGTTACTGAATGCTAACAAACATGATTCCTGATTGTTTTCAGCATGTTGTGGGAAATTATTGATGATATATCCTATATGAGATATTATAACAGACATATGACCAGAAAATGAGATAGGGTGTTAATAATTCAGATGGGTGGGTAATGTAATCCAGAGTAAGGGATACCAGATGAATGGTGATGATGTGGTACTGATATATGTTAGAATAGTAAAAGAATCTGAAGAAGTACAGTACATTAAGTATATTCTCCATGGAGCAATTATGGAAATGCATGGACAAAGATAATTAGGATAAAAATAAATGGCTATTGTATCAGATTAAACTAGAAGAGGTGTAAATGGGTTGTGTTACACAATTACAAAATAATTGTCTATATTTATGACCTAACGTTGCAATGAACAAAACATATGTACACGCAAACATATATATTATATACACATATACCCACAGGCAGTTATATTGTTATTCTATTGAAGGATTTTAACAAGTAAAGAATTAAAAAATAAAAGGAAATAAGAAAAATATATGAAATATACATACAGACACATATATAGTCTGATCAATATTCTTGTTTCTAGCTTTAATCTTCCTACACTTAAAATCCCACAGCCTCCAAGAAATTCTTTCTGTTCAACTTTTCTCTGTACCCCAAATGCCCTAGTTCCTTTGTCAAAGACTTCCCCAGGTTCCTCCTTCCTGGAGAATTTTCTTTGATTACAACTTTTCATATTCATTAAGAGAGGAGTTCATGAGAGAGTTGAAATGAATTGTTTTCGCAAACCATAGTCCACAGAATGGCCAATAGCATATGTAATTGGTGTCAATCAGATATTATTAAATTAGTTTTAATATAATCTTCCTTGGTGCTCATGTAAAGAAATGCTCTTGGTCTTCAAACCTATGTCTTATTACAAACAATGCTGACTCTGCACCTTAACTTTTGGCCTTTTTATACTATTTTTATTTATAACATATTTCTGACTTTGTCTAATCAATCAGTTAATCAACAAGCATTGATGAGGTGTTTAACTGTGTACCAGGCTCTGTGTTACCAGGTGAGGATAGATACAGGGACAAAAGTAAAGCAGTTCCTTGGCTCTAGGACCTCAAATTCTATCCATGGGAGGCCATATGTTCATAGATATGTATGTACTAGTACTATATATACTATTTACAAAATGAAAAAGTACTTTGGGGAAATAGTGTAATCATGTTTGCTGTAGCTATGCATATTAATGTAATTTGTTTTTCATTTGTAAGCCTCTGAAGAATGGGGTCAGGACTTAAATAATTTGCCATCTCTACCAGTTAAATCCCACATGAAGAGATGAAGTAATTATCATTTGATGATGATGATAATGATAATGATGATGATGTAGCTAGGGGGGGTAAAATGAAAGAAAATATTAAAAGTCCCTTAAAGCTATCAGTAACTAAAAATACTGGTCAACTCCAAAAGTTGAATATAAATATATAGTTCTCAAAAGCATTCCTCATGACATAAAGGACTTCAAAATAATCACAAAGAGGATTGAAATGTTTAGTGCATTATTGAATCAAAGCATGAACTTCATACTATTATAAAGCCTGTAAAAGAGCTTGGATCATACAGGGCTTAGTTGTTTCCATACTAAGAGAAAAGGGCTTTCATAAGAGGCCTCAGTATAGTAGAGTCCACAAAGCACAGCATAGAAGCAAAAATAATATGAAGTTGGAGGGAAAAGAAGATGAAAAGGATTGGCACTTTGTACATGTATGACAAGGAATTCCACTAATAAACCTGTCACAGAGAAGGGCTTTTTAAAATTATATAAATCCTGAACAAAATAGCATGAAGATACATTTTAATAATAATGAAGGGGCTTACATATCACAGAAGATAAAGTCAGTAAAAAATAATTCCCCAAGGGCAGAAATGTGTGTCTATGTGCACACACATGCATGCCACTATTAGGTCTGTTTTCAAGGATGATTAGGGAAAAAAAGGAAAAACCTATATGTTCTAAAATATTTGTAGCAGCTCTTTTTTGTGTGGTAGCAAAGAACTGGAAATTGTGGGGACACCCATCAATTGGGGAATGAGTGAACAAGTTGTGCTATATGATTGTGAAGGAATACTGCCGTGTTATAAGAAATGAAGCGCTTGAGAAGGGGGGGGGGTGAATTCAAGATGGCTGAATACAAGCAGGACCTCAAAGCAGCTCTGGCTTTCACTTTCCCCAATCAATGTAAAAAGGGGAGCTGCGGAAAAAACTTTGGAGCTGCAGAACCCACAAAATGACACAGAGAAGATATCCTCCTGTTGAGGACAGCCCAGCAGGCTGGCAGGAATTGGTCAGTACAGTGCTCTGGGAGCTGAGCCCAGGCCCACATGAGATGGAGGTTTTAGCCCCAAGGCGGGCCTGACCGGACACTGGCCAGAGGGACTCCAGATCAGCAGAAGCTGTGGCCATTTCCAGATTCATCAACACATACAAGCGAAGAACAAAGTGAGAGGTTAGTGCAGTCTGGATTTGGGAACCAGTAATTGGGAGTACTTTGACTTTTGCCCCCAGAGTGAGAAGCTTCTGAGGCACTCTGCACAAGCAGCCAGTGCCACTTGGCAGCTTCAGCTACTGGCCTGAAGAGTATAGGGGCACTAAGCTACCAGTCTGAGGGGTTTTTGCTCTTGCTTTAATCTGCTTGGATCTGGATTGCAGTCTAGGGTGGAGGTCCTGTGATGTGTGTCCAGCTTGGCAGAATGTGTGGAGGCCTCAGAGAGGGCACCCATCTAATACCTCCAGCAGCTGAAAAAACCCCAGCATTTGGGACGAAAGCTCCCATGTCTGGTGGAAGACTCCTATTGTGACAAAAAGCCTAGGGGTCAAGTGACTGAGGGGTGACATGACCAGGCAAAGAAAACTAAGCAGACAGAAAATTCCAGCATTAGAATCCTATTTTGGGAACAAAAGGGAGCTAAGCATGGAACAGGAGGAAGACAGTGAAGTCAGAACTCCTGCAACAAAAGCTTCCAAGGAAAATATGAGCTGGTTACAGGTCATAGAGGGCCTTAAGAAGCAGATAAGAGAAGTGGAGGATAAATTGTGAAGAGAAATGAGAACAATGCAAGAAAATTATGAAATGAGAGTCAATAGTCTGACTGAGGAAAATCACACCTTAAAAAATAGACAAACTCAATTGGCAAAAGAGGCTCAAAAAGGCAATGAAGAGAAGAATGCCTTAAAAACCCAAGTTTGCCAGATGGAAAAAGAATCTCAAAAGCTCACTGAGGAGAATCATTGCTTCAAAATTAGATTGGAGCAAATGGAAGCTAATGACTTTATGAGAAATCAAGATGCTGTTAAACAGATCCAAACAAATTAAAGAATAGAAGCCAATGTGAAATATGTCATGGGAAAAACCATTGACCTGGAAAATAGATCCAGGAGAGATAATTTAAAAATTATTGGACTACCTGAAAACCATGATCAAAGTAAGAACCTAGAAATCATCCTCCAGGAAGTTCTCAAACAAAACTTCCCTGATGTTTTAGAACCAGAGGGCAAAATAGAGGTTGAAAGAATCCACTGATCACCTCCTGAAAAAGATCCCAAAAAGAAAACTCTTAGGAAAATTATAGCCAGGTTCTGGAATTCCTCGATTAAGGAGAGAATATTACAAGCATCCAGGAAGAAGCGATTTGAATATTGTGGAAACACAATCAGGATAACCCCGGATCTGGCAGCTTCTACACTGAGGGATCGAAGGGTTTGGTAGGTGAAATTGGAAAGGTCCAAGGACCCGGGATTAAAACCAAGAATCACCTACTCAGCAAAACTGAGTATCATATTTCAGGGGAATATATGGTCATTCAGTGGAATAGTGCACTTTCAAACATTCTTGATGAAAAAAACAGAGTTGAATAGAAAATTTGACATTCAGACACAAAAAGCAAGAGAAGCATGAGAAGTTAAACAGGGAAAAGAAAGCAGAAGGAACTTATCAAAGTTGAACTATTAACATTCCTACATGGAAAAACAATAATTGTAACTGATGAAGCTTTTCTCAGTATGAAAATAGTTGAAGAGAAAAGAAATATGTATATGTCTATATATGAGGGTATATGGGCATATGAATACATATGTGAATGTGTATATATATGTTTACAGGTAAACGTAGAGGGCACAGGACCAATTTATTAGGAAGTGATGATACTCAAAATGTGGAATTAAGAGGTGAGAGAGGAATATAATAAGAGGAGATGGGGAGAGACAGAATGGGGTAAACTATCTCATATAGAAGAGGCAAGGGGAAATGGTTACAATGGAGGGGAAAAATAGGAAGGCAAAAGGGAATGTGTGAACCTTATTTTCATTGAATTTGGCTTGTGGAGGGAATGAAATACACAGTAAATAGGTTATCTCACCCTACAGGAGATTAGGGGGGGAAGGGGATGAGAGGGGGGATGATGGAAGGGAGGGCAAGCTGGGGGAGCAGGAAGTTGGAAGCACACACTTTTGAAAAGGGACAGGATCAAATTAGAGAATAGAATAAGTGGGAGGTGGGATAGGAGGGAGGGAAATATAGTCAGTCTTTTACAATATATCTACTATGTTATTGTTTTGCATCAGCTACATATGTACAACCTATACTGAACTGCTTATCTTCCCAGTAAGGTGGGTGACAAGAGAGGAAGAGAATGAATCTGGAATTCAAAGTTTTAAAATCAAATCTTTAAATATCTATGTATATATGTATATATATATATATATTATTAATACTATTTTACATGCAATTGGGAAATAAGACATATAGGCACTGGGGCATAGAGATCCACCATGCCCTACTGGAAAAGTCTAAAGGGATGTGGCAGAGAGCAGATGGGAGGAGGGGATATCCTGTGGGACTGCTCTTTTGTGGTGGTGGGTAAGGGAAAAGCGGGGAGAAAATTTGTAACTCAAAATTTGGTGGAAATGAATGATGTAAATCAGAAGTTAATAAAGCATTTGAAAAATGCAAAAAAAGAAATGAAGTGCTTGATGATTTTAGAATAGCATGGAAAGACTTGTATGAAATAATGAAGAGCAAAATCAGCAAAACCAGAGAACATTATATATAATAACAGCAATATTGTCTTAAGAAAAACTTTGAGCAACTAAGTCATTTGACTATTATAAATACCCAGAAAACAAACATACATACCTACATACACACATCTATCTATCTATCTATCTATCTATCTATCTATCTATCTATCTATCTATCTATCTATCTATCCATCTATCAATCTATCTTCTTCAAAGGAAGATTCTATCTGCATCTGGTGAAAGACTCACTAAACAGAAGTATATATGGACTGATTTTCTGTGTATACACATATATACATATATACACATGTACATATACATATGTGCACATACATGTGTGTATATATATGCATATTTGTGTCTAATGATAGCCATCTGTAGGATAAGAGGGAGTGAGGGAAAAAAGGAAAATAATTTAAAGTTACATGATAAATTTGTTATGTATTTAAAAGGCATTACAAGGGAGCAAAGCCAAGGTGGTGGCGTAGAAGCAGGAAATTTCATGAGCTCCAGCCACAACCTCCAAAAACTGTAAAATATGACTCTAAACAAATTTTAAACCTATAGAATCAAGAAAGTGAAAGAGAAAGATAAATGTTCCATTGAAGCCAGCCTGGCAGACTGACAGAAAGGGTCTATCACACTAAGCTGGGAGCCAGGCACAGTCCCCTGCAAGCTGTGCCAAACCCCCGGGGAGCTTTGATCTTTGGCCTAGACTGACAGGAGCAGACTTCAGAAGAGTGAATCACCAGCAGCTGTGGTGGTTTCCAGAGTTATCAACCCATAAACACCAAAAAAAAACAAAAATAAAAGGTCAGTGGGGAACACTGTTTGACTTGGGCAATGGAAGAGTGCAGTCTGGCCCCCGGCCCTGGGGAAAGAGGTGAAAGTGACATGGAGACTGCACCGGCTGCCATTGTAGCAGCAAGCACCCCAGCATGCCCAGGGTGGCCGCCAACACAGATTCTTAGATCTGCTTTTCTAAAGGAAAGAGACTCAAAATGGGTTAACAAGCTTTTTTCAATCAAACATATATAATTTACCTAGTTCAGGGGGAAAAGTTCAGCACCCTGAATTTCAGAGTATACAGACAGAAGTTACAAGACAAAGAAATGGAACAAGCAGACAGGCTTCCAAACTGTCCAACCATTACATCCATAACAAATCACTGTTACCAGAGAGGGAAGCATCAATATCTGGGTTTTTCAAAGTCGGGGGCTCTCAACGGCTGCCCAGAGTCTCATCTGGTCAAATCACACAACACTTCTCAAAGTGAGCCCCAAAGCAAAGCCACTCATCAGGGCTTATATAGCCTTCTCCTGGCTCAGAGAATGTAACAACCCTCTTGACCCATTGCCCAATCACAAAGCACCAAGGTATGGATGTTCCTGAAAAACAAGCCTCCCTCCACAGGCCCCAAGTGCACTTAACCTAGGGGCAGGGAAGATCTTAAAAATTACATTCCTGTAACAGCCGTGTGGCTGCCTCCAGAGCTTGTGGTTTGCAGATTGTAAGGAGACCAAGAAACTATTCAGAGGGTAGGCGCTCTTGCTTTGAATCTAGGTCGCTGTCTTGGGTGGAGGTCCTGGGGTGTGTGGACTTAGGCGTTGGTCCTGGGGTGTGTGGACAGGGTTCCAGAGCTTGTGGTGGCTGTAGAGAGGGTGCCCTACTCAGACCTCTGAAAACATTTGCAAAAACCCCACCAATTTGGTTTATAGCTTGCTGGACTCTGGAAGCAGAGCTCTATCATGCCAAAGAGCTAAAAAGTTAAGTAATTGCCTGGCAAAATGAGCAAGCAGAGGAAGCACAATCAGACTATAGAATCAATTTTTGGGGAAAGAAACAATCAAAACATGGAATCAGAAGTCAACAAAGGCAAAACTCCTGCATCAAAAGCTTCCAAGAAAAATATGAATTGGTTATAGGCCATGGAGGAGCTCAAAAAGGATTTTGAAAATCAAGTAAGATAAGCAAAGGAAAAACTGAGAAGAGAAATGAGAATGATGCAAGAAAATCATGAAAAGCAATTCAACAGTCTGCCTGAAGGAGATCCAAAAAAATAATGAAGAAGATAACTCCTTAAAAATAGACCAAGTCAAAAGGCAAAAGAAGCCCAAAAAGCCAATGAGTAGAATGCCTTAAAAAGTTGAATTGCCCAGATGGAAAAAAAAATTTCAAAAACTGACTGAAGAGAATAATTCCTTCAAAATTTGATTGAAGCAAATGGAAGCTAATGATTTATGAGGAATCAAGATGCTATAAAACAAATCCCAAGAAATGAAAAAATAGAAGGCAATGTGGAATAGCTCATTGGAAAAAAAAAAAAAACAAACACTGACCTGGAAAATAGATCCAGGAGAGATAATTTAAAAATTAGTGGACTACCTGAAAGCCATGATCAAAAAAAGTGTCTAGAAATCATCCTTCAACAAATTCTCAAGGAAAATTGCCCTGATATTCTAGAACTAAAAATTCAAAGAATTCATCAATCGCCTCTTGAAAGAGATCCCCAAAAGAAAACTCCTAAGAATATAATAGCCAAATTCCAGATTCCCAGGTCAAGGAGAAAATATTACAAGCTGTCAAGAAGAAACAATTTGAGTATTGTAGAAATGCAATCAGAATAACTCAAGATCTAGCAGCTTCTAGATAAGGGATTGAAGGGCTTGGAATATGATGTTCCAGAAGTCAAAGGAGCTAGGATTAAAACCAAGAATCACCTACCCAGCAAAACTCAATATAATGCTTCAGGAGAAAATATGGTCATTCAATCAGATAGAGGACTTTCAAGTATTCCTGATGAAAAAAAAAACAGAGGTGAAAAGAAATTTTGACTTTCAAATACAAGAAGCAAGAGAAACATGAGAAGGTAAATAGGAAAAAGAAATCATAAGGAACTTATTAAAGTTGAACGATTTATATTCCTACATGTAAAAATGATAATTGTAACTCATGAGACTTTTCTCAGTATCAGGATAGTTGAAGGGAATATATATGTATATATCTGTATCTATATCTACATATATGAATAATTACATATATATGTATTTTTAGCAGGGTATATGTGTGTATTTATACATATGTGAGTATGAGTATATATGTGTACAGTTATACATAGACAGAGGGCACAGGATCAGTTAAATAGCATGGGATGATATCTAAAGATTAAAATTAAGATGTGAGGGAGGAATATAATGAGAGAAGGAGAAAGGGAGAAAAAAATAGGGTAAATTATCTGATGTAAAAGAGGCAAGAGAAAACCATTACAATGAAGGGGAAGAGCAGGAAGGTGAAACGGAATTGGTCAACCTTACTCTCATTGAATTTGGCTCAAGGAGGGAATAACATACACAATCATTTGGGTATCTTACCCTACAGGAAAGTAGGGGGGAAGGGGATAAGAGTTCAGATGATACAAGGGAGGGCAGATTGGGGGAGAAGGTAGTTAGCAGCACACATTTTGAAAAGGGACACAGTCAAAGGAGAAAATGGAATAAGTGGGGGGGGGGCAGGACAGGATGGAAGGAATTATAGTTAATATAACTACATGGAAACATTTTGTGTAACTACACATGTGCACCCTATATTGAATTGCTTATCTTCCCAGTGGGCGTGAGTGAGGAGGGAAGAAGGGAAAGAATCTGGAAATCAAAGTTTTAAAAACAAATGTTTAAAAAAATTGTTTTTTTTTTACATGCAACTGGGTATAAGATATACAGGCACTGGGGTATTGAAATCCATCTTGTCCTACTAGAAAATTAGAGGGGGAATGGGGGATGATATAAGAGAAAGCATATTGGGGCAAGGGGTATTCAGTATACTTTCTATCTTTGGGTGAGGGTGGGGGAAATATGGGGAGGAAATTTGGAACTCAAAATCTCGTGGAAATGAATGTTGAAAACTAAAAATAAATTTAAAAAATTATTTAAAAAAAAGATTGTTTTAAACATTCACTTTTACAAGATTTAGAGTCCCAAGTTTTTCTCCCCCTCTCTTCCCTCCTTCCTCCTCAAAACAGCATGTAATCTGATATAGGTCGTAAACATGAAATCAAGGAAACATTTACATATAATCATGTTGTGAAAGAAGAAACAGAGCATAAGGGAAAAGCCACAAAAAATATGCTCCATCTGCTTTCAAACTCCATATTTTTTTTTCTCTGTATTTGGATAGCATTTTCTATAGTGAGTCTTTTGGAATTGTCCTAGAGCACTGTATTGCAGAAAAAAGCTAAATCAATCATAGTTGTTACTGTTACTGTATACTAATGTTTTTTCTGGTTCTACTGAACTCATTCAACATCAGTTCATGTAAGTCTTCTCAGGTTTTTCTTAAGTACACTTGCTCATGATTTATTATAGCACAATAGTATTTCATTATATTTATGTACCACAACTTGTCCAGTCATTCCCCAATTGATGGGCATTTCTTCAATTTCCAAGTCTTTCCCACCACAAAAAGAGTCACTATAAAAATTTTTGTATATGTTGGTCCTTTTTCCTTTTTTATGATCTCCTTGGCATACAGAAATTGTATTGCTGGATCAAAAGTTATGCAGAGTTTTATAACCCTTTAGGCATAGTTCCAAATTGCTCCTCAGAATATTTGGACCACTTCACAACTCCATCAACAATGCATTATTGTTCTGATTTTCTCACATGTCCAACACTTATCATATTCCTTTTTGGTCATATTAGCTAATCTGATAAGTGTGAGGTTGTACCTCAGAGTTGCTTTATTTTGCATTTATCTAATCAATGCTAATTTGGAGAATTTTTTTCATATGACTATAGGTAGATTTAATTTCTTCATCTGAAAACTGCCTTTTCACATCCTTTGGCCATTTATCAATTGGGAAAGGACTTGTATCCTTACAAATTTTGCAGTTCTGTCTATATTTGAGAAATGAGGCTTTTATCACAGACATTAGTTACACAAATTATTTCCCATCTTTCTGCTTCTCTCCGAATCTTGGTTGTATTTACTTTGTTTGTGCAAAACCTTTTTTAATTTCATAAAATAAAAATTATCCATTCACATTTCATAATGTTCTTTCTCTTGTTGGTAATCAATTCTTACCTTCTTCACAGATCTAATAGGGAAAGTATTACTTGCTCTTCTAATTTGTTTATGGTACCTCCCTTTATGTCAAAACCATGTTCCCATTTTGACCTTATTTTGGTATATGGTGTGAGATGTTGGTCTCTGTATAGTTTCTGCCATGCTATTTTCTAGGTTTGATGATTGCTGCTTTATAATATAGTTTGACATCTGGTGTGGCAAGGTCACTTCCTTTGCATTTTTCCCCATTCTCTTGCTGTTCTTGACTTTTTGTTCTTCAAGATGAATTTTACATTTTTTTGAGCTTTATAAAATATATTTTGATAGTTTGATTGGCATGGCACTTAATAAGCAAATTAATTTAGCTACAATTGTCATTTTTGTTATATTAGCTCAGCCTACCCATGAGCAACTGATGCTTTTTCAAATTATTTAGATCTGATTTATTTGTATGAAAAAAATGTTCTGTCATTATGTTCATATAGTTTCTGGGTTTGTCTTGGCAAGTAGACTGTAATGAGAATGTAAATTTTTAAGATCTTCCCTGCCCCTAGGCTAAAGTGCACCTGGAGCCTGGGGTGGGAGGCTTGTTTTTCAATAGATACTTTTTGATTGGCCAGTGGGTCCAGAAGGTTGTTACATTCTCTGAGCCAGGAGAAGGCTATATAAACCCTGATCTGAGGCTTTGTTTGGGGGCTCACTTTGAGAGGTGTTCTGTGATTTGATCAGATGAGACTCTGGGAAGCCATTGTTGAGAGCCCCCCCAATAACTCCCCCCATACCAAATCAACCCAGATGTTGATTTGGTATGGATGTAATGGTTGGACAGTTTGGAAATCTGTCTGCTTGATCTGTTTTTCTGTCTTGATAATTCTGTCTGTATACTCTGAAGTTAGGGGTGCTGATCTTTTCCCCCTGAACTAGGTAAATGATATATGTTTGACTGATTAAAGTAAGCTTGTTAACCCATTTTGAGTTGCTTTCCTTTATCAAAGCAGATACAAGAACCTGTGTGGGCAGCCACCCTGGGGATGCTGGGGTGCTTGATGCTTCATAGACTAAAAAATATTTTATATTGTCTACAATAATTTTAAATGAAATTTCTCTTTTTATCATTTGCTGGTGAGTTTTGTTGGTAATATATAGAAACACTGATGATATGTGTGGGTTTATTTTATATTGTACAACTTCAGTAAAGTTGTTAATTATTTCAGGTAGCATTTTAGTTGATTCTCTAAGATTATTTAAGTATACCATCTTATCATATGCAAAGAGTGATAGTTCTATCTCCTCATTTTCTATTCCAATTCCTTCAATTTCTTTTTCTTCTTTTATTGCTAAAGCTAACATTCTAGTACAATTTTGAATAATAGTGATGACAGTGGACATCCTTGTTTCATTCCTGAGCTTACTGAGTAGCCTTCTAGCTTATGTCCATCATAGATAATGCTTGCTAATGGTTTTAGATAGGTAATATTTAACATTTTATAGAGAGCTTCTTTTATTCCTAAGTTGCTTGTTTTTAATGAGAATGGGTGCTGGATTTGTCAAAGGCTTTTTCTTCATCTATTGAGATAATCATATGATCTGTTTTCTTATTAATATGTTCAATTATGGTGATAGTTTTCCTAATGTTGAACCAGCCCCTGCATTCCTGGTATAAATAAGATCATAGTATATTATCCTGGTGATACATTTCTATCCTCTCTTGGATAATATTTTTTTAATCAATATTTATTAGGAAAATTGGTTTACAATTTCTTTGTTTTGGCTCTTTCTGGTTTAGGCATCAGCACCATATCTATGTTGTGAAAGAAATTTGATAGAACTCTTTCTTTTCAATTATTTGCACATACTTCCTATACTATTGGAATTAATTTTTCTTTAAATGTTCAGAAGTATTCACTTCTGGCCCTGTTGATATTTTTTCTTAGAGAGTTCATTGATTGCTTGTTCAATTATTTTGTCTAAAATTGAGTTATTTATGTATTTTATTTCACCTGTTAAACTGAGTAATTTATATTTTTGTAAATATACATCCATTTCACATAGATTATCAGATTTACTGGCATAAAGTTAGGCAAAATAGCTCCTAAATATTTATTAAATTTCCTTTTCATTGGTAGTTAATCCACCCTTTTCATTTTTGATACTGGTAATTTGGTTTTCTGCTTCCTTTTTAAAAATGAAATTAACCCATGTTTTACCTATTTTATTGGTCTTTTCATAAAACCAACTCAGTTTAATTTATTAATGCAATAGTTTTCTTAATTTCAATTTTATTAATCTCTCTTTCAGGTTTCAAAATTTATAATTAGGTGTTTAATTGGGGATTTTTAATTTGTTCTTTTTCTAGCTTTTTAATTATGTGCCCAATTCATTTATCTGCTCTTTCTATATTTTATTCACATAATATTTAGAAAGAGAAATTTTCCCTCAGTACTGCTTTAGCTGTATCCCATAAATTTTGGTGTGTTGTCTCATTGTAGTCATTTGCTTTGATGAAATTATTGATTATTTAGGATGAGGTGCAGGCTCTGGGAACCCCCTTGAGCTCTCCTTGAATCTTTGAGGTACAGGTTCTGGTAACCCCTTTGAACTCTAATTGAATCATCCAATTTGATGAGGCATTTGCATGACTCCATAAACCTTTCATTGTGTCTCTTCCCAAACCTTTTGCTTGGCCCTCCATTGTCCATCTACTTCCCATCCTTGAGCCTATCAAAATATCTGTACCCAAATCAACTGTTACCTGACCTCATTAACTCCTCTTGAACATCCTCCACAAACTCATTACTGGAGTCTGATCTCATCTGACTCCTCCTGAAGACCCTCCCCAAACTCCTCCCCTAGACCATCCCTAGATTCCTCCCACAACCTTTCTGTATATAAGAACACATCTCACACCATGTGGTGTGAGAGTGCCATAGAGTTTTCTAGCACGAACTTACTCAGTGTTCAATACAAACAAACTTCTAATAAACTTTACTTTTCTTTGGCTGAGAGAAGACTTGAGTTGAATTCATTCAGGAGGATCCAGTGTGTTGGTATTTTGGGGTCTCAAGCACCCTTAACATCTTCATTTTTATGGCTCCCTAACTGGGAAACACTGCTAATTTCAAGTTCTTCTCCAGCCGGGAATGGAAGTTATGTAAGCCTCTCTCTTTCCATATTTCTTTCTTGTTCTCCAAGTACCTTGGAGGTGTTTTGGTTTTTTTTGTGTGTGGTTTGTTTTATGTTTTATTTTTAGGCCTGACCTCTCAGGTCCCATTAGGCCAGACAGCTAGGAGGCTGTTTGGTTATGTTGGAGAACATGGACCTAGATGCACCTTCTGGGACAAGGACAGACACCCCATCTCAAGTGGAAGCCAGAGTCTTTTAATTCTCTCGGCACTAGGGAACTGGGAAAACCTCAGGTACTTTTTTGTGGGTTTTGTTTTGTTTGTTTTCTGAGGCTTACTCCCAAACCTTCCTTTATGGAGGAAGGGACTTCCAGGTCCTACACCTGTAGCTCCCAAAAGCTTGCCTTTGGATTGTCTTTTACAACATTGGGAAAAAAATAGTTTCTCTGGAGAACTTAAAAAGGAAAATTTGGTTTTTTTTACAACACTGTTTGGCCTCAGCATCAGTAAAGGACCATGAATTGTGGCCTGTTTTGGGAACTTTAAGAGACAATACTCTCTTGCAGTTAGAATTATACTGTCTCAGAGAAGGAAGATGGATGGAAGTTACCTACTTAATGGCCTTTGCTGAAGTTTCTTGGCTCAGGAAAGATGGTGAGATGCTTGAAGCTAGAGCCCCTCCTCAAAGGGGCAATGGGTACCAATTAACTGACCCACTTCCTATGGCTTAGGCACCAGCTCCTCCCACCTCAGCAACTCCTGCTCGGGTCCTAGTCACCAGTCTCACTAAGGCAGCTCCTCCATCCTTTTCCCCTTGGTTTCCCTTCCCTTTTCCTGTAGCCCAACACCCTTCATTTCCTGCCTCCTACACCATCCATATCTCTTACCCTGCATCTCCCAGCATGGCCCTTCCCCCTTCAGGATCCCCCGCTCAGGTCCCAGCCACTGGTCTTGCTGAGATGCCTCCCTCTGTGGACCCTGCCCCTGAGTCAACACACACTCAGGCCTCAAGTCTTACCTCCATGGCAGTCATAGAGGCATCTCCTCTTCTGACCCCTTCCACTCCTCAGGTGCCGGCTGACCTTCCCCCTTGCTAGCCGGATTCCCCAGTCTTGCAGTCTGATCCAGTTCAGCCAGCACCCCCCCAGTTACTCCCTCACAGGAAGTGGGACTTCCAATCTCCCTCCCTTCCCAAGCCCCTGTCCCCACAGCACCTTCAGGACTTTTTCCCCAAAGGGAAGTGGTTCTCTTGTCTGGTGAGACAACTAGAGTGCATGTCCCATTCTCCATTTCATATCTTGATCAGATTAAAGAAAAATGGGGCAAGTTCTCCAAAAATCCAACAAAGTTTACCAAAGGCTTTTGGAACATATTCCTACAATTGGAGCTTTCTTAGGGTGATTTGCATATCCTCTTCTCTACTTATTGTTCCATTGAGGAGAAGAGGAGAATCCGGGAAAAAGCACAAAAATTTGGGGATAATTTGGCTAACAAAGACACCAGAAGATACCTCCCAGGAACAGTTGCTGTTCCCACTAGTGACTCAGGATGGGAATTATCAAATCGAGGAGGATGGGGAGAAGATAGCCCATATGGTCCTTTGCCTGTTAGAAGGCCTAAAAGCTGCATTTTAAAAGCAAGTAAATTATCAGAAAGTTAGGGAAATTACTCAGACAGATAAGAAAACCCCTCCTGTTTCCTAGATAGACTTGTAGAAACTATTAAAAGGTATACAAATTTAGATCCTGACTCTATAGAAGGGGCAGCAGTCCTTAACATACATTAATCAGTCTACCCGTGATTAATGACATATGTCATTAATCAGTCTACCCCAGATATTAGTAGGAAACTGCAGCAATTGGCAATGGGACCCCAAACACCACAGGCCCAATTACTGGAGATGGCCTTTGGAGTATTTAATAACAGAAACCTGGTTGCTGCAGAGGAGAAAGAATGCAGGGAACAGACCAGAGACAGAGAACATGCTGGATTCTTTGCTGCTGCCATGGCCAGGAAAAGCCCCTCCAGGGTACCCCCTTGGAAGAAGCACAGTGCTTGGGCAGTGGGAAAAACCTGCTTTCAATGCCACAAGGAGGGTCACAAGTCCAAGGAGTGCCCCTCCAAGGCACCTCCCCCCCAGAGGGAGCCCCAGGAACCAGTGCTTCTAGAACTGTGACCATCTGACCAGGAGGGAAATTGGATGAAGGATTGTCCCTGAGGTTGGAAAAGTGGAAGAGCCACCTCCCAGTACCCTATCCTCCAGTCTTCTCAAGACTCAGAATGACAGGGAAGCATGAGGCTTGGCAGTGCTCCCACTTTCTCCATCTCTCACTGAACTCTGGGCAAGCATAGAGGCTGAAGGTAAGGTTACCCACTTTATTATGGCTAAGTTCCCTGTTCTAACCAATTGGTCCTACCCTTCCCTTGGTCAGGGCCATGGAAGGGGAAACTAAAGGATGACTCCAGACATACCCAGTCCCCTGCCTAATTGAGGATCTGTTATTTGAAGACTCCTTCATTATGCTCTCCTCTGCTTGTTGGGAAGGGACTTATTAGTGAAATTGGGAAGCCAATTTTTTCTAGCTAAGCCTCCCAGATCTCCCTTTGTTCCCTCAGGAGTGTGGGAGGTAGTTGAGTCAATTGTTTGGGATCAGAAAATTCCTGGGTGAGCTACTTCTGCCCCGCCAGCATTTGTTTTTAACTCCTAGATCCTAAAGAGTCCTCCCATCATGGTTTATATCCAATTAAACTCAAGGCCTGGGAGGGTCTGCAACCATTAATTGCTACTCAAGGCCCTGACTAATTCTGTCTAGAGTGGGGTCCAGACCACCAGGTGAAAGCTTTTGAGACTTTGAAAACTAAATTCACCACCACTCCAGCTTTACCTAATCTAGTAAAAACCTTTTACTCTCTATGGTGATGGAAGGAGAGAACAAGCTTTGGGAGTTATTGCCTGTTTTTGAAAACTATTATATTCTGTGCCTGCTATTGCTTTTGATGTGCTAAATGTTCATGGAGCAATTTGGAAAGGAAAGGGATATCTAATAGCATTTTGGCCTTGCCATAGTCATCTTTAGGCAAATTGTCTTTTGTATGAGAGTAATTGTTTCTTCTCATTTTTTTTGGTGCCTGATTGGTCTCTGTTTGCTTAACCTCCTTGCCAGGTTTGTCTCCTGCAAGGTTCAACCCATCAACCTCTGGATGACCAGTAAGGCTATGCAAATCTCTAACTGAATCCAAGTTCTCCAGCCCACTGGACCTGTCATCATCTACTTTCCAGAGTCTGACCCCTTGAATGTGAAATCTGACCCCCCTGAATGGGACCCAGAGAGGGAGGGACATCTCTAAACCCCTTACCATAAGGAAGCACTTTCAAAAGCTGAAACCTTCGCCCTTTACCCCAAAGGAATTTGGGTCCCATTTGTTTAAGGGAGAAATGATGAGGTACAGGCTCTAGTAACCCCCTTGAGCTCTCCTTGAATCTTTGAGGTATAGGCACTGGGAGCCCCCTTGAAATATGATTGAATCATCCCATTTGATGAGGCATTTGCATAACTCCATAAACCTTTCATTGTGTCTACCCAAACCTTTGTTACTGGCTTGGCCCTCCATTGTCCATCTACTTCCCAAAGTTGAGCCTATCAAAATATCTATACCCAAATCAACTGTTTCCTGAGCTCATTAACTCCACCTGAAGACCCTCCACAAACTCATTACTGGAGTCTGACCTCATCTAACTCCTCCTGAAGACCTTCCCCAAACTCCTCCCCTAGACCATCCCTAGATTCTCCCCACAACCTTTCTGTACATAAGAACCCATCTCACCATGTGGTGTGAGAGTGCCACAGAATTTTCTAGCACAGACTTACTGTGTCCAATACATGCAAACTTTTAATAAACTTTACTTTTCTTCATCTGAGAGAAGACTTGAGTTTAATTCATTCAGCGGGACCTGGAGTGTTGGTATTTTGGGTTCTTGAGCACCCTTAACTTCTTCAGTTTACATGATTTGCTGTTTGACCCTCTGATTCTTTAGTATTAGATTATTTAGTTTCCAATTTGTCTTTATTCTGTCTTTTCATGACTTTTATTACATGCATTCAGTTGTGAGGTTTTTATGTCCTAATACATGGTCAATATTTGTTTAGATGGCATGTATCACTGAGAAACATGTATATTCCTTTTTATCCCCATTCATATTTCTCTAGAGATCTATCATGTTTAACTTTTCTAAAATTTTATTCACCTCCTAAACTTCTTTCCTGATAATTTGTAGTTAGATTCATCTAGTTTTAAGAGGAGAAGGTTGAGGACCCTAAAGCCATGACCAAGCAACTCTACTGAGGACTACAGCTGTGAATAACTTTCAGGTTCTGATCACATAATATAGTGAACTCTTTATTCAACAGCAAACTAAAGCAAAACATTCACATAAACCAAAGTACAGCATTCACAATGATATAACATAATTTATTACTAAAATTGCTACATAGTCTTAAGCAAAAGATATCATTCAGTAAGTACTCAATTTTCGTTAAGGAACAATCATTCTTAAGAGGTATAAATCGAAAAGTACAAAGGTCTCCCACCCCTGGGTCACATTGTCTTAATCTCGTTAGCCAGAAAGTCTCCATCTTGATTAGTGATTGGCTTCCAAATCATCCTTAAGGGGTACAAAGTAGAAAGTACAAAGGTTTCCCACCCCTAGGTCTTATTGTCTAAATCTTGTCAGCCAGCACTAAGTGCCCCAAAGTAAAGGTCCTTTCATCTTTACTCAAGACTGACTCCCAAACTCCTTTTCACCATTTCTCTCCTCACCATGTTTTGCTTCTGATCACTACCTTCCTCAATATGCCCTCCCTTCTCTCAGCCTCACTCCTTGTTTTTCCCTTTCCCCTCCTACTTCTGCCCTCCCTTCTACTTCCCTTCTATCTCTCCCTGAACACCTGTTCCCTTTACTTTCCCCTTTGCCCTCTGAATTCTCTGTAGGGTAAGAAAAATCTCTATACCCAACAGAGTGCATATTTATTCCCTCATCATCATTCTGCCTCCCCCTTTTTTCTTCTTCCAGGACAATCCCTTTTTTTAAAAACTTCCTTTTTTTATGAAATCATCAAAAGTCAACTTATACTCACACCCTCTTTGTAAGTATACTTCTTCTAATTGCCCTAAAAGCGATATATTTCTTTAGAGTTATATGTATCCTCCCTTACATAAATAAGTATATAAACAATTTAATCTTATTGAAACTCATGTTTTATTTTTATTCTTACATTCTTTGTAATTTATTCTTGCCTACTTACCATTTTATGCTTCTTTTTAATATTGTATATGAAGATCAAATTTTCTGTTCAGCTCTGTTCTTTTCATCAGGAAATTTTGAAACTTTCCTATTTTATTGAATGTCTTTCTTTTCCCCTGAAAGATTATGCTCAATTTTTCTGGGCACTTTATTATTGGCTGTAATCCAAGCTACTTTGCCTTCAGGAATATTGTATCCCAAACTCTCCAATCTTTTAATGCAGAAGATGCTAAATTCTGCATAATCCTGACTGTGTCTACTTGATATCTGGGAATTCTTGCATCATTTTCCCTTTGACCTAATAGTTTGGCAATTTTCCTACAATATTCCTTGGAGCTTCCATTTTGGGGTCTTTTTGGCAGGTGAACTGTGGATTCTTTCAATGACTATTTTATGCTTTAGTTCTAGGTTATCAGGGCAGTTTTGCTTGATAATTTCTTGAAAGATACTGTCCAGGTTTCTTTTATCATCATGACTTTCGAGTAGTCCAATAATCCTTAAACTATCTCTCCTTGATCTATTTTCCAGGTGAGTTGTTTTTCTTTTTTACATTGTTAAAAAATTTCTTCTAGGCTTGAAAGTGGGGGGGCGGAGCCAAGATGGTGGAGTAGAAGCATGACCTTCCTGCAGCTCCGGCTTACACCTTCCCCAATCCATGTAAAAAGGGGACTCTAAACAAACTTTGGATCTGCAAAACCCACAAAATGACACAGGGAAACTAACATCCCACTGAGGTCAGCCTGGCAGGCCGGCAGGAATCGGCCAGCACAGCGCTCTGGGAGCCCAGCCCAGCACCACGGCCAAGGCTTTAGCCCCAGGGCGGGCCTGACCAGCCGCCAGCCAGAGGGATTCCAGATCAGCAGCAGCTGTGGCCATTTCCAGATTTATCAATACATAGATTCGAAGGACAAGGGGAGAAGCCAGTGTAGTCTGGACTTTGGGACCCAGTAAGTGGGAGTGTGTGGCTTTTACCCCCGGGGTGAGAAACCGCTGAGACGCCAGCACAGCCTGCCAGCGCCACATGGTGGCTTCAACTCCTGGCCTGCAGAGTGTAGGGGGACCAAACACCAGTCAGAGGGGTAATCGCTCTTGCTTTAACCTGCTTGTATCTGGATTGCAGTCTAGGGTGGAGGTCCTGGGGTGTGTGTCCAGATTGACAGAGCATGTGGAGACCTCAGAGAGGGCACCCATCTAATATCTCCGGCAGCTGAGAAAACCCCAGCATTTGGGATGAAAACTCCCCTGTCTGGTGGCAGATCCTACTGTGGCAAAAAGCCCAAAAGTCAAATAATTGAGTGGCAAAATGAGTAGGCAAAGGAAACAAAGCAGACAGAAGATTCCAACATTACACTCCTATTTTAGGGATAAGAAGGAGCAAGTCATGGAACAGGAGGAAAACAGTGAAGTCAGAACTCCTGCACCAAAAGCTTCAAAGGAAAATACGAGCTGGTTACAGGCCATAGAGGACCTTAAGAAGCAGATAAGAGAAGTGGAGGAAAAATTGGGAAGAGAAATGAGAACAATGCAAGAAAATTATGAAATGAGAGTCAACAGGTTGACTGAAGAAAATAATACCTTAAAAAACAGACTGACTCAAATGGCAAAGGAGGCTCAAAAAGGCAATGAGGAGAAGAATGCGTTAAAAAGTAGAATTTGCCAGATGGAAAAAGAATCTCAAAAGCTCACTGAGGAGAATCATTGCTTCAGAATTAGATTGGAGCAAATGGAAGCTAATGACTTTATGAGAAATCAAGATGCTGTTAAACAGATCCAAACAAATGAAAGAATAGAAGGCAATGTGAAATATCTCATGGGAAAAACCACTGACCTGGAAAATAGATCCAGGAGAGATAATTTAAAAATTATTGGACTGCCTGAGAGCCATGACCAAAGTAAGATCCTGGAAAGCATCCTCCAGAAAGTTCTCAAAGAAAACTGCCCTGATGTTTTAGAACGAGAGGTTGAAAGAATCCACTGATCACTTTCTGAAAAAGATCCCAAAAAGAAAACTTCTAGGAATATTATATCCAGCTTCAAGAATTCCCAGATTAAGGAGAGAATATTACAAGCAGCCAGGAAGAAATAATTTGATTGTGTGGAAACACAATCAGGAAAACCCAGGATCTGGCTGCTTCTACACTGAGGGATTGAAGGGCCTGGAATGTGATATTCCAGAGGGCAAAGGAGCTGGGATTAAAACCAAGAGTCACCTACCCAGCCAAACTGAGTATCATGTTTCAGGGGAAAATATGGTCATTCCGTGGAATAGAGGACTTTCAAGCATTCTTGCTGAAAAAAACCAGAGTTGAATAGAAAATTTGACATTTAGATACAAGAAGCAAGAGAAGCATGAGAAGGTAAACAGGGAAAAGAAATCATAAGGAACTTATCAAAGTTGAACTATTTTTTTTTTAAGAACTCAGGGTTGGGTGACTTGCTCGGGGTTGCACGGCCAGTTGTTGTTTCTGGGTGTGGTGCTGGGTGTCTGGGCCTGGATTTCATCTGGGTCGTCCCGGCACTGGAGCTGGTGCTCTTGCTCGCTGAGCCACCTGGCCAAAGTTGAACTATTAACATTCCTACATGGAAAAACAATAATTGTAACTTATGAAACTTTTCTCAGTAGTTGAAAGGATTAGAAACATATATATATATATATATATATATATATATATCCTCATATAAAGACATATGTACATATATATGTGTATACATATGTGTATATATATATCTGTGTGTGTATGTCTTTATATGAGGGTATGCGGGCATATGAATACATATGTGAATGTGTGGATATACTTTTACAGGTATACATAGATAGAGGGCACGGGACCAATTTAACAAGAAGGAATGATACTTAAAAGGTGAAATTAAGAGGTGAGAGGAATATAATGAGAGGAGATGGGGAAAGACAGATTGGGGCAAACTATCTCATACAGAAGAGGCAAGGGAAAATGGTTACAATGGAGGGGAAGAATGGGAAGGCAAAAGGGAATAGGTCAACCTTATTCCTATTGAATCTGGCTTGAGGAGGGAGGGAAATACACACTAAATAGGGGATCTCACCCTCCAGGAGAATGGGGGGAAGGGGGTGTGGGGGGGGGGGGGGAAGAAGGGAAGGGGGGCGGGGGGGGGAGGGAAGTTGGAGGCACCCACTTTTGAAAAGGGACAGGATCAAAGTGGAGAGTAGAACAAGTGGGAGGTGGGATAGGAGGGAGGGAAATATAGTCAGTCTTTTACAACGCATCTACTACGTTATTGTTTTGCATTAGCCACACATGTACAACCTATACTGAACTGCTTGTCTACCCAGTGGGGGTGGATGGCAGGGGGGAAAAGGAATGAATCTGGAATTGAAAGTTTTAAAATCAAATATTCAAATATATGTGTGTGTGTGCGCGCGTGTGTGTGTATATACATACATATATATATATACTATTATTAATACCATCTTACATGTAATTAAGAAAAAAGATATACAGGCACTGAGGCATAGAGATCCACTGGAAAAGTTGAAACGGATATAGGAGATAATATGGGAGAGAGCAGATTGGAGGTGGGGATATCCTGTGGGACTGCTGTTTTGGGGGGATGGATGGGGGAAAAACGGGGAGAAAATTTGTAACTCAAAATCTGGCATAAATGAATGATGTAAATCAGAAGTTAAAAAAAATAAAATAAATTTCTTCTATTTGTTTTATTTAAAAGTTTTTGTTTGACTCGTTCTTGATGTCTTATAGAGACATTAGCTTCCACTTACCCAATTCCAATATTTAAGGAATTATTTTCTTCAGTTAGCTTTCATACCTCCTTTTCCATTTGTTCAATTCTACTTTCAAAGGAGATGTTTTCTTCAGTGGATTTTTTTTCCCCTTTGGTTAATTGTATTTTTGAGGGAATCCTTTTCTTCAATTTTTGTGCTTCCTTTTCCAAGTTATTGACTCTTTTTTTCATACTTCTCTTGCAAAACTCGCTTCTCTTCCCAATTTTTCTTCTATCTCTCTTGATTTTTAAATTCCTTTTTAGGACTTTCAATAAAACTTTTAGTCTTGAGACCAATTATTATTTCACTTTGCGTCTTCACATGTAGGCATTTTGATATTTTTGTCTTCTTCTGAGTTTCTGTTTTGATCTTTTTTTGCCATAGTAGCTTTCTCTGGTCAGGGCCCATTTTTTGCATTTTACTTATATTTTTTTAAGTTGAACTCTGTTACTGGGGCTTAGGGGCACTGTCCAATGCTTCTTGCACTGGGGACCAGGTGTCTAGTCAATAGCTTCCTGTACCATTACCTTTCCCACTGTGCTAGAATGCCCCAACCCAGTTGCTTCTTTTGTGACCTGGGTTCCAGGATTGGTAGTTTGCATGCTGTGCTGCCTGTAGGCTTCACAGCTAGCCTTCTGACTCACTGGCCTGATGAGGTTGGACTATGGGGCTTTGGTAAATGATCTGTGCCTCCCACGGAGTTGCCTGGAAACTGCCTGTGTTAGGCTGCATTCTGCTTTTGCCCAAGTGAAACAAACCTTTCCTAAAGTCATTCTAAGTTATCTTGGGTTGGAATATTCTTTCACTCTGTCTTTTTGTGTATTCTGTCACTCCATAATTGTTTCAGTGACTTAATTTAACATTGTTTCCAAGGGAAACTGGGCATAACTCAGAAAACTTCCTGGCTTCTCTCTGTCATCTTGATTTCACTCTTTTTTTCTTTTGGGGGGCTCATTTCTTTCTTCCATTTTTTGACTTGGTATTTTTATGTTAGAGTTGGGTACTGGCCCTGCACTATCCCAGGTTTTTTGAACTGGGGCTCTGGACCTTATTACTGACTTTCACTGGGATTCAAAACTTAGCTGCTAGTTTTCATTGGAGAATAGATTTCCCTTCTGGCTTGTACTGGTAGGTGGGCCTCCCTGTTGACCTCTTCTGGGTGTTGGGGTTAGCTGCTGGCCAGAACAAGGGATGGGGACTTGCTACTGGGTTGCTCTGGCAACAGAGTCATTCTGGTGGCTTTCCCTGGAGGAGGGATCTTGTTAGTCTTCCCACCCCTGCTTCTAGGTTCTTTTGTAAACAGGTTTTCTCTGCTGGAATGCCCCATGGGCATGGTCTTACTGTTGACCAGCACCAGGGAAAGGTTTCACTACTGGTCAGAAATGGGGTCAATGCCTAGCTAGTGACATGTTCAGGGTTGAGGTTGTTAGGGTAGGGCCTGTTTACTTGCCTAGGGCACTACTGGTTTTCAGGAAGATGGGGCCTCACTAGTAGATTGGAACCTTGTTGCAGGTCCCCTCCCATGTTGCTTCTCTTGGACCATACTTCCTTCCCACACCAGTCAGACAGACCTTTGCTGCAGGACTGGTAAGTTGCTTCCTTGCTCCTAGATCATTTCTGAGGCAGATTTATAGTTCTCTGGAGGAAGATTTGGAAGGGCTTTAGTCCATTACCTTTGCACCAGAAGTCTGAGTTCCCTTTTTTCTACCTGTCCTTACTATTTTATTTGGTAATGTTTGCTTGAGTAATGCAGGTCAAATACTTGTGTTACTCCATTAAGAACAGGTAAGAAGGCAAGCCACTGGAAGAAAATGTATACCACATTGCTCAAAATATAGACAATACTTCTAAAATTTAATGTGTTTAAAAAGAACAGAAATGTATATACAGAAAAGATCTAATAATATGCTATAGCCAGAATTTATAGAAACAAATTGTGTGTGTGTGTGTGTGTGTGTGTGTGTGTGTGTATGGAGGGCAAGTATAGCCTATATTCAAGTCAGTATGACAAAATATTATATATAACTTGATTGTACAAGGTTAGTCACATATTATTTCTGTTTCAATATTTTTTATATATTTCATTAAATATTTCCCAAGTGTATTTAAATTTTTTTCATTATTTTTTTTAAATTTAGAGTCCCAAATCTTCTCCCTCTTTTCTGCCCCTCCCCACTTCTTGAGAATGCAAGCAATGTGGTATAGATTATTCATGTGAAATCTACATATTGTCCCTTTAAAAATATCTTGTTTGTACATAGTTATTTGTGTATTATATCATTAAACTCTGAATCTTATAAAACAATTTTTTTTGTCTTTCTTTGAATACCTAGCATTTAGCACAGTGTCTGGCTCACAGTGAGTACACAATAAATGTTTATTGACGAGCTAAAGCTTATTACAAAAAAGGCACACTTTTTTTTATTGAAAGCAATTGGGGTTAAGTAACTTGCTCATGGTTACACAGTTACATGGCCAGTTATTTCTGGGTGTGGTGCTAAGTATCTGAGCCAGGATTTGATCCCCCAGGTCACCCCGACACTGGGGGCCAGTGCTCTTACTCACTGAGCCACCTGGCCGCCCCTAAGGCAAGGCACACTTTTTTGAGACAAAAGGGTAGTATTTTTCTTTTCTTTTTTCCCCTTCCATGTTTATTCAACATTTACCTATTCTAGATCTTGCCAAAATCTATCTGACTTCATTGTTTCTACTTTTACCCATTCAATTAGTGCTCTGATAATATTGACTTGCTTCTTTCCTCTTTCTATGATGGTCTGTGACTAGGGCCTTTCTTTCCCATACAGACTTCTAGAACATCAATTCCTTTCCCCTTTCATTCTACCTTCTTTACACTAATATAATTGATTATGTTCCTGCATTTCAGATCCACATTCTTCAGTCCTTTCTCTGACTTATCTCAGTCGTTTTGTTAACCCTGTCTTCTTAAGGACATAATTACTATAGTTGCTCTTGTAATGTCTTCTCTGAGGAGACATGAGACCTATTACCACAGCCCTTGATGCCCTGCTGCATGGCACCCCTCTTGTTTACTACCAGATACCACAGAACCTCAACTTACTGAGACACACTCTTGTCTCACCCAGCATTACTCCACCTCTGTTTAATAAGTTTCCTATTCCAAGGTACATGCAGGAAAGAATGTAATTATTCTCAGACCCATCAAATTCCCTACAATGTCTCCTTAATTAGTTTTGAGAAAAAATGCTACTAGTATTCTAGGGAAACATGGCGGGGTGGAGTAAGGGAATAGGGAACAAGCATTAAAATAATGTTCTAAATGGGAAGGTTATATTTATGTAAACTTTTCACTCAACCCTGGCTCTTGATGGGAGTGAATTTTAATATAAAATCAATCACAAGCAAAAATTTTTAGTTGGCATAACCATAGTGGTTTTATTTCCATAGTGATCAGTTCTCCAACTCTTCATTTTGGATTTGGAAATGCCAAACCCAGAAAATTTCCTTCATTTGTGAGCCTTTATTTTTTTAGACCTGCACTCAAAGAAGAAGACATATTTGTTCTAAATCCTTTTTAAAAGAGAAACTAATTTTTACTCATAACCTGAAACCTTCCCTTTGAGCTATTATCCCTCTACAACCAATCTTCTCATAGCTTGCCTGGAGATTTGAGATCTTTCCTGGGGACTTTCTGGAAGACCAATCAATCTTTTCTAAGTTCTGGATGTTATGATACACTTCTGTCTGCTCTTCACTTAAGTCATTGGTGAAATTTGCATTGGGTGATTAAGGGAAGAATTTACTGATGCTCCATAGAGGAAGGAAGTGGAACCAAACTCTTAAGAAAGGGGCTTAGAATTGACCAGATTGAGGCTGGAGAAAAAGAAATAGAATGAGATCCTTTGGGACAAAAGTTTTAAAATATTGTTCCTGATCTTTCTTCAGCTTTCTTCACAGGCTTAAAAATTGAATATTGAATGAATGTATGGTAATTTTTTGTAAGAAATTGTATTACAAATTACAAGTCACTATCTTGTTGCATGATTTTTGGTAACCACTTTGTTATTCTGGGTTTCAGTTTCCTAATCTTAAAAAAAGAGAGGGTGAAGAGACATAGATAAAGTAGATAAGTCCTACAGTGGTGAGAGTTTTAGTCTGTGTCAAGAAGACCTGAGTTTGAATCCTGACTATTAGATGTGTAATGTTGGGCAAGTCACTAAATTTCTCTTAGCTTTTGTTTTGTCCTTTATAAAAGGAAATGATAATAGCCCATTCCTTACCATGAAGATCAGTCAGTCAACAAGCATTAATCGAGCACCTATTATGTGCTGGGTACTGGAGATACAAAGAAAGGCCAAAAAAATGCAGTTTCTTCTCCCAAGAAGCTCACAATAATGGTGTAGGGTAAGGGGATGGAGACAGAGTGGGACAAGATGCAAAGAACTATGTTTAAGCAATACACGCACATACACTATACATACACACATGTGTATATGCACATAATATATATATACATATGCATGTATATATATATGTAGTGTGTGTGTGGATGATAGATAATCAACAGAAGGAAGGCACTAACATTAAAATGGAAAAGCTTCTTTTTAGAAGGAAATTTTTAACTGGAATTTGAAGGAAACTAGGAAAGCAAAGTAATGGAAATGAGGAGAGAGAAAATTCCAGGAATGGAGAACCAAATGAGAAAATTTTTGTGAAGTTCTTTGTAAATCTTAAGATACTATATAAATGCTATAATTATCATCATATGATAATGTCCTCCAAGGGCACTTAATACTATACAATTATGTAATTTAATACTTTAGTGGAATTTAGATCTTACAGATGTGGGCACTGACCCTAAGAATCCAGATAGCAACTCATTTATGCTTTTATCCCTCACGGAAATTTTTTCTGTCTGCCATAGAGAAATCATCCAACAAACTAGAGATACTTTTCTCAATCTTTTAATATGTCATTACCACCAGAACAATACTCAAACTGTCTATTTAACCCCCTTGCTTTTATTTCATAATTGGAGCATCTTCCTTTCCAGTTATGTATGTTTTTGATCATGCCTTATACATGCCTTCTTACATTTTAGAGATCACTGATAATACAATATGTTTGAACTGATGAAAATGTGATGATCTTTTCTATTATCTTTGTGGCTGCCTACAATTCTGATTATTCAAGGATGGTGATGGTTCACCATCACCATCACAATTAGCAAACAGAGGAAAATTAATAGTAATTAAAAGACTGGCTTTCATGATGTTCATAACTTGGGATCACAGAATGCACTGCCCTATTTCTTACAATCCATTTTTTCCTATTTACAATTTTTATCTACTTTATTGTATCTACTTTATTTTAAACTTTCTCTTAAAGTAGCCATATTTTTCAAAATGCACAAGTCTATTCTAAACAACTGTATGTAGAAATACCATTAAGGCTTCTTATAGGGGAAAAAATCTTTGGCTGTTTTCATTGATTGATTTAATATTTTGCTAACACTACCTTGAGATAGTCTATAGCCCATTGTGCTGAATTCGCTACTTTCAAAAATCATGCTAAAATCATTACTTTTCAATAAACTTATTTTGCAATAATCATATATTATATAAAGTAAGAAGAAAAGCAATTATTTCTAATTAGGTTTTAGACAGCCAAAGTTAAAGTGAAGGTAATTTTTAGCTTGGCAAATGTTAAAAATAAAGGCAGATTTCATTTCTCTTTTTATAAACTTTTAGGTGTTTTCGACATTGAGTTTACTCATTGTGTGCTTAGAGATTCAAAGCAGAGTAGGCTAAGACAGCAAAAGGAAGAAGGGTTGGGGAAGCAAACCAAAACTCCTGAGGTTATTTTCTCTAAAATGTATGTGGTTTCTTACAGGTGGCACTCTTTTGTGGTTTCTATAGAGATAGCTCCGAAATTAAGAAGGCATAAGCCCAAGGCTTCCATCTGCATCCTGTTATCTGTGTGACCATGGGCTAGTTACTTAACCTCTCAATCCTGTAGGCTCCTTTCTATAAGCTGAAGTGAAGGTATTCACCTGTTTTGGTATTGAGAGCTCCCTATACATAGTGGTAAAATCACATGTCCAAATCTCTTTCTCTTTACCATTTACAGAACATTTTCCTCACAACTCCTGTCAAAACAACAAGGTATTTTAGAGATAATCTCTTTAAGCATCCCATTGTATAGTTGATGACACTGAGTCCCTGAGAGGGTCAGTGATTTCTTCATTGGCAGACACAGTGTAGAAGCTCAAAGCTTTGGTTCTCAATTATAGCCGTGTTACTTATTATGGTGTACCATGTTCTTTCTAAAACTTTCATTTCCAATTGTTATTTCATTGCAGCTGGGAATGAAAAAAGGCAAATTGGTCCCATAGAAAGATCAATAGATATGAAGTTGGAGGACCTGGCTTCAAATTCTGACTACCATTCATGAATATGAGCAAATCACTAATCTCTCTCAATCTCAGTTTCCTCATTTGGAATTGACAGGTCTTAATGCCCCTTCCTACTCTAAAACTACAAATATGTAGTAACATGGATCTATAATCATTCCCTGAATCTCAGTCTGTGGAATATCAATAGCTCTTCAGTACTTATAATTGGGAATAAAAATTCCATCAGTAATTACATCCAAACCCCTCGTTCAGGAACTAAGGCCCAGAGAAGTTAAATGCCTTGTTCAATGCCACAGAGTTAGTACATTGGCAGAGATGAAATTAAAAACCAGGTTTCTAAACTCCCCACATTCAAGGATCTTTTAACTATACAACATATACCTTGCAATTTTATGAGAACATTTTAGCCTTTTCTTTTCCATAATTTTATACCATTTAAATTATAAAAAGAAAAGGAGATGAAGAAGGTGAGTATGAGAAATGTGATTGAGAATTTTATTTTGCAACTCAGGGCTCACAAGTAGAACTTTGAATCAGAGAAGCATAGAATATTAAACTTGAAAAAGACCACTAGGGCACTACTCCAACCTCCTCATTGAATGGGTGCACAAGCTAACACAGGGAGATTAAGTGGTTTGCCCAAGGTCACCTTCTGTGGTTTGTAGACTTAGCATTCATTTTCTCTTGCTTATTAAGACATGCAATCAAATAAGATTAGGACCCTGAGAAAGTAATACAGAAAACAAAGACATTAACCTGCTGGAGAGGCAGTGTGATATGATTAATAAAAGGCCAGAAATGGAGCCAAGAAGAGCAGTGTTCAAGTTCTACTTCCAACACTTATAGGTTTTGTGACCATAGGCTAGTCACTTAACCTTTTGGATTTTCATGCTCCAAAACTGTAGTTAACAGAGGCCAGTAGGTGATGAAGTGAATAGAGCACTGGCCCTGGAGTCAGGAGGATGTGAGTTCAAATCCAGCCTCAGACAGTTAACACAAAAACTAGCCTTGTGATCTTGGGCAAGTCACTTAACCCCAATTGCCCTCCCTTTCCCCCCTCCACAAAGGAATTAATAAAACTGTACTTTATGGAAGAGTTGCTAATCTTGTCTAATGAAATGCTTTTCCTTACTGGGAGTCACCCACACAGATGAAATCACATCCCTCAATCCCCAACCCTCCATAAAAAAAAATTAACTTGTATAGCTTCTGGATGAAATGAAATGGATTTGATTATGCAGCAGTCAAATCAGTTGTTTTTTAGTAATAAGAAAACATTATCAAAGTAAATGTAACCATATAGTAATAGACAACATAATAGGAGGATTTGAGATGTAAAGTCAAGAAACCAGATTGACAAATAAACACTAGAAAATCATGAGGCACAGGAATTGGGAAAACTAGTACTAACTTCTGAAGGCACTAGCATCATGGAGGACATTTTATATTAGAGAGAACCATAGGAAACATTAATCCCCAATGCTGATGGAACATAAAGGCACACGGGTGCAAACCCTGGAAACGCATAGAAGCTCTCTCTTGATGAAGACACTATTAAATACATCATGAGCAAAGAGTTTTAGCTGCTTTTTTTCACTCTTTCAAGTATCAGAAGGCCTCCAGAATGGGAGACTGAGGATAACAGGAAAGAAAAACTATCACAGTATGTCACTCTAGATTTTCTAATAAGAATGCCAAGTCACTGAGCAGCAGGTCTAAAATACCAAAATCAAAATTTGTCTGTTACTGTTTGGTACTAACTATGGCATAGACCAAGATCTTCAATATTTGTGACTACTCACTCCTACCTATATCTATCACTACAAATGTAGGTGATAGATATCTATGTATAATATATATGTATAGCTACACCTATATCTGTATCTATAATTATCTATAGCTATCATCTATATCTTTCTATAATCTACACCTACATCTATATCTCTATATAGCTACATCTCTATCTCTCTTTATATGTGGTCTATACCACTATCTTTCTTTTTTTGAATAATTATTAAAATTTATTTTTAATTTTTTAATAAAATAACATTATTATACTATAGTACAATAAAAAGGTGATTGAGTATGAAACTGAAAATCTACTGCACACAGCGTACTATTCCTTTCAAATAACCCATAAAATTGTCATGTAAATTTCTTTTTTTCTTCTCTCCTTTCCCCCACCCTAGAGATGCCTACCATTAGACACAATAGGTATGCATGCATGTACATGTATATATAGCCATGCTATATATGTATGAATGTATACATATATATGTTAATTTTTTACATACTTCTGTATATCAATTCTCTTCTGGTTAATATGATGAAGGGCAATGGGGGAGTGTGGAATTTTCCAGTGATACTTGTGCAAGTATTACTTTGGATGCCCTTGCAGCTCCATTCTCCCATTGGAATATTCTTCCCAGGGTGTCCACTTTGAGGAAATGAACATTTCCTTTACTCTCCAGATTTTGTCACCATTACCTATCAGTATATGCCTAACCATAGTGATCAACATGCATCTTATTATATCATATCATAGGTATGGCTCTGACTATACCTTCAGGTCTGATAAAGTAGCAAACATAATAGTAACTATTTGATCATACATGAAATTATTTGCTTAACTGAAAATGTGAAATGTATTGGATAGCATCAGTCTTCTACATTTGTGGTTGGTCATTGCATTGATTCATTTTCCTTTGGACCACACATTTGGGCATGGATTGCTTTTATTTTACTAATTCAGTTCTACTAATTATATAAAAGAAAAAAGAGTTCAAATTAAAGACCTCATCTTCCATTCTAATGGCTCTAAATTTGTTTTAGTACATGACTTCTTTATTCAGCAGTAATCACACAATCAGGCCATAGTAAGATATTCATTATTTTTCTATCTCTGAAAGTAGAACCATGATGAGCTATATGATCTGTTAATGAAATTAGAATAAAGAATTATGGTATTGACAGATCCCACCTGACCAAGTATATTGTTGTTGTTGCTGTTTTTTAAAGCAGCTCCTGTCTTCAAGGTCCTCTATTCAGTAGTAGACAAAATGAAAATTAAAAAAAAATAAGACTCTTTCCCTACCTTCACATAGGCATGATTTGGGGTAAAGGAGGGAATTCATACCTATGATTTCATTGGCATATGGAACTCCTGGTTTGGAAATCTTTCCCAAAAATGTGGATAAAAATATTATAATTTCCTGAATAATTTTAGGCAGTTGGTTGTGGTGATGAATGACTGTGCCTTTGTCTATGTATTCACAACTACTACGTGTTTGTGGTTGCTTTCTATTCACTATACCATTTCACCTCTGTAGGTCTCAAGAGATAAGCACACACAAATACACACAAGCATATACATGTGTATATGTATGTATATTATATATATATATTCATATGTACACACACATATATACACATGAGAGTCTACACCTTTTTTTTAACTTGTGGTAATATAAATTGATTTATTTCTTTTTAACTCTTTCAGTATCAGTTCATAATAGTCTTACCAAATTTCTAGAAAACATCCCTTTTGTCATTTCTTGTGGTGCAAGAATATTCTATTACATTGTTAATGTAATATTTTTTATCTATTCTACAAAATGATGAGAATCTCCTTAGGTTCCAGATAGATTAAAAATGAACACATTAAAAGACTTTAAGAAGTCTGATCACTGTCTTTACCAACTATGATTACTGATGATGGATGATGAATAATGCTAGTTATACTGGGCTAGGAGGTAATACACATCTCTGTGTATTGCCAGTATGGGTCTTTGTTTTGCTTACTTTGTATATTTGTTACAATTTTTTTGTTTTTCATTTCCTTCTCAGTGAAGAGAAAGTATAAAATTGCTTATTAACTAAAAAAAGAAAGTACTGGACTTATTGAACTCTCTGGAAGGACTGTTTCAGGTAGGGTATTTTGTTTAATGCCAACAACTGTCAGGGCACTGATTGCCTAAAGTATTGAGACAAAAGGCATGATAGATTAAATGAAAGACTATTAAGTGGGAAAATGGATATACTTTAATACTTTATTAATTGCATGTTTTGCCTAAAATTATTTCATAAAGTTAAGAAAAAAGATACGATCTTTTGATGGTGTTTATTAGTGTTTTCTGATTGACAGCTTACTTAATTGACTTGATTTGCTCTAGAGAGCATCTTTGAGACTTTCAAATATGGTGACTGCTCTCTACTTTTATGATTCACATGAGGCTAAATGATAGACCCAGAAGGGAATAGAATAACGTTGTTAGGAGGTAGAAATTCCTAATATGTAGAAGAAAGTAGGGACCCAGGTGGTATTTTCATTACTGTTTCTGATTGAAGGTTTTAGAAAAGAGCCACAGATTTTATAAGTGAGCGTCTGTTCAAGAAGATGGTGAATTAAAATAAAATTTGGATTTCTGGACCACAGCTTAAAGTATGACAAAGATGGCTCTGGGGCAGGGATGAAGTATACCTTAAAAAGCCAGCAAAATCTATATTTGCCTGAAGTGTTAAGAATCTAATTTAGAGGAATTTATTTTTATATTTATTTTTAAATGTAATAAAAATAATCTATTTTACATTTTGTAATTGCTTTCATTTCTTACTTGGTCAAAAATACACTCATACCCATAGCAATATACATATGATTATCTTCTATTTTTATTGTTTTATCTTTAGTATTCACATCTCAAAAATATTTTGAATTTATTATAGAATATGATGTAAAGTATTAGTCTAAACCTATTTTCTTCTAGGCTACTTTCTGGTTTTTCCCATAATTGTTTGTTTGTTTTTTATCAAATAGTGAATTATTTCTGAAGTAATTTATTTTGTTTTGTTTTTTTCTAAACACTGTTTTATTAAGTTCTATTGATTCTGGTTTTCCCTTGTCTAATCTGATTTGCATAGCTCCAGTGTTATAATAAAAGTGGAGCTCTGGAAGTGGTATTTCCCTTTCATTCCTATCTTTTTTCCTATTATTTTCCTTTGTAGTCTAGACATTTGTTTCTCTAAATTAATTGTTTTTTTTTTTTAATTTTACCAAGTTCTGTAAAGTATATAATTGAGAATTTATTTGGTGAAGATTTGAACCTGCAAAATAACTTTGGTTAGTATTATTATTATTGTTATGATGGTAAAGACCAGTAACAAACACCATTACTATAAATATTTAAATTGTTTTATATTTTTAAAGTAACATTTTGTAATTGAATCTACGCAGTTATTTTGTTTGCTGTGGTAGATTAATTCCCATGACTGAACTGAGATTCCTACTTTCATTCTTTCTATTTTAGTCCTTCCATTTACATCTATTCTTCCATAACCCCTCTGCTTCCTGAGGGATTGCATAAGTTATTTTCCATTATTAATTATTCTTGATTTGATAAAGGTACAGCATATATTCTCCTCTATCCTCTTTTCCTCTGTTGTCCTCTTACATTCCCTCCTAGTCCACAACTTAGTTCCAGAGGAAAAGAAAACATAAAAAAAAAAATGTAACTACATCAATTTCCCTGTAGGTGGGATACTGGCATGTCTACTCCATGGAGTTAGGCCTGTTCTTCCACCAGCACTTCTCCATAAGTTCTACTTTGACCTTCATTTCTTGTGCACTCAGAGAAAAATTTTCTAATTGTTAATCAATTCTTATTCTTTTTTTGCTTTTAATTTAATAGGTTACTTTTTCCTTTTACTCCTTCCCCTTTGGGCTAATTTGTTCCATTATTTGTACCTTCATTGGTAGCTATATTTATTTACCTTTATTTATGTTGTCTGAAGTGTTTGCAAAGTGAAAAATTTGGACTATGTCCTTTTTTTAAAAGGGATTCTTTAGTTGGAGAGAAGGAAGAGAAAGAACATTTATTTAATACATACTATATTTCAGGCACTACATTAATCCTTTACAAATGTTATCTCATACTTCTCTTTCGTTGAATATCCATCTTTTTTCATTGATCATTTGACCAAAGTTCATAGGGTATTACACCCTGAGTTGCATCTAGAATTTCTTTGCTTTTAGATCACATTATTCCCTTCCCTTCAATTATTTTTGGTAGTACAGAATAGTCTTGTGTTACTTCTTTCCCTTTTTATTTCCATATACTTCTCCTGATTTCTTACAAAATTTGGTTTTTTTTATCCTTAGAATTATTAAATTTAGCCATTGTGTGTCTTGATGTCTGTAATATTTGTTTTTCTGAAGAATCTATAGATCCTTGATATTGGTACTTTGTTTTCTATGTTAAGAAATTCTGGGCAGCTCTCTTTTACTTTTTATTTCATTATGATGTTCATATATTTTTCACTTGTCAGGTTTTTCTGGGAGACATATGATCTTTATTTTGTCAGTGCTTCTCCCATTTTTGTGATGAAAGTGTTCCTTTTATAGAGATCACATTTTTAAAAGATCATTTGTTTTCTTTTTGTTTGTTTGTTTCTCTTCCTCTAGATTATTTCCCACTACCATATATTTATTTTCTCAACAATTTATCTCACTTGGATTTAAGTTTTTCTTTTCTTCTGGTTATTTTGGTTATTTCAGCTGTGCCAGCCATAAAGTTCACTTTTATTATTCGTATTTCTTTTTTGAGTCTTTAGGAACAACCGGTTGTGGTTTCATGCTAACTTGGGAATCCACAGGGTTCCTCTGTTATATCAGGTGATGACTCATTTTCCCTTTCTTTCCAAAACTTATTCATAAATGCTTAGATTCATTTATATGTATTGAAGCCCACCTTTTCTTCTGATATCTATGTTTTCCCTATTGATTTATCTCATTGTACTTAAGGTTTTCAATGGAGTTTTCTTCCTCCTAAAATCTTTTATAATTGAAATCTTCCCTCTCCACACTTTATGTTCATCTACTGCTCATTTGCTGAATCCTTCCTTTTGGAAAACAGGTCCCTCATGACTGGATCTCAAATCTGTTATAGCTGCCTCCCAAACTGGGACATTCATTTCTGTTTGTTTGTTTGTTTTACTGGCCTCAGTTCTCAATACAAAGGATTTCTAAAGGAACAGAATTAACCCTGATTGGGTGCCAGTCTCCTTTCCTTCAGACCTTGTATAGCTCCACATACATAGTGGTGCTTACCCATAGTTTCCTTTTTTAAAAAGTTCTTTAGATGAGTGCTATAGGACAGTGTACTTCATTCTAAGGTTGCATGTACTTCCAATTTCTTTTATCTTCACCTCCTCCTTCATAGGGAGAGAGATCAGAGTTGAATTTTGCTGGTTCTTCCCACAGAATGTTAGGGTCATATAGGGGCAAGAAGTTCCTACAGAGCCTGTAGCAACAGAAAAGGAATTACTGAGTGGATCACAGATAATTTGTGCATAGAGTCTACTGTTGTTCATTTATTCCAGTCATGCCTGACACTTTATGATCCATCTGGGGTTTTCTTAGCTGTGATGCCATGGCAGTGGAGTGGTCGGCCATTTCTTCCTCCAGGTCATTTTAAAAATGAGGAAACCAAGCCAAACAACATTAAATGACCTGTCCAGGGTCATACAGCTAGTCATTGTCTGAGGTCTGATTTAAACTCAGTTCTTTTTTATGTCTAGGCCTGTTGCTCTATCCACTGTAACACCTAGCTGGATTCTGTTATGCTATATGCCAAAGTGTGGGAGCTGCCAAAGAGGTGGTGCTGAGTGAGTGTGCTAGGCATTAAGCATTACCTTTCTCTCGCATTAATTCATGAGATTTTTACCCCATTGGGCTTCTTTGTATCTTGACCTGTTGACATTGCTAAAACTATTTCATCTATTATCTTAGGGAGTTTTGATCATTTATATAGAAAATTAGAGGATTGGAGGAAATGTCTAGTATTTCATTTTGTTGATCACCTGACCTAAACATGACTTTAAATTGAAAATGAAAACTGGATCCAAATAATCAAATCTATGTGTCTATTTAGATAACAGAACCATAAAATGCTCAAAGAAGAGTTGTAAAAATAGGCAATGGTGAGTAATTTCATCAGAGATGATAACAAAAAGAGAGCCAGCAATAACACCCATGGTCAGGGTCGGCGAGGTGGAGCAGTGAATAGAGCACTGGCCCCGGAGTCAGGAGACCTGAGTTCAAATTAGGCTTCAGACACTTAGCACAAAAACTAGCCATGTGACCTTCGGTAAGTCACTTAACCCCAATTGCCCTCCAAAAAGCAAAATAATAATAATAATAATTAATAATAATAATAATGCCCATGGTCACAGATATTTACTTTAAAATACATAGATTCTGGTTAATAAAAAGGGTGAGCTATCAATTGGGAAGGGAAGAGGAATTAGGGAAAGGAATAAGCATTTATATAGTGCCAATTTTGTGCCAAGTACTAGACTAAACACTATACAAATATTTCATTTGATCTTCGCAACAGTGCTGTGATGTAGGTGCTGTTATTATTCCAATTTTATAATTGAGGAAACTGAGGCCAATAGAGGTTAAATGGTTTGCCCAGAGTCACAAGTCTAGCTAGTGTCCAAGGTTGGATTTAACTCAGATCTCCCTGACTCTAGGCCTAGCATTATATCTATCATACTACCTCATTGCCTTAATGGAGGCAGAAATGAGCAACAATTAAAAAGCATTTATTCACCTGGAGTATTGAAGAAAAATAAATAGTCACTAACTTAAAGAAGTTTATATTCTAATAAGGTTGACAACATATATAAAGAATTATATATCAGATAAAAACCCAATAGACTGTGAAATAATCAGATTGATTCTCTCTTTTAAAATTGGTCCTATTTGAAGTTAATTAATTTTGAACTGTTACCGCCTAAGTCAGGTTTCTTTGTCTCTGAACTTAGCTCAGAAATTCAGCTGGCCTGTAACAAGTTAAGTTAAGAAATCCAGTTCTGCTAACCATTGTTCTCTTCTTTCGTCAAGGAAACCTGTTATCCTTGAGTGATATGGGTGAACATCAGGGGATCTGGTTTAGCATCTTTACACCACAATGAAGCTATCCCTTAGGGATGTCTGCTTGGTTATCCAAAGCAGTATGTTCGACTATTTCTAATCTTGCAGACTGACTCAAATGAGAAACATTTCTTAGTCATAAGAGAGGAGGTATTGTTGCTAGGCCCTCATTCCCAGTTTCCAAACAATCATATTGTCCCTTATGCATCAACTTTGTAACCAATCATATTGACTTTGTCATTCATAATGATGAGTTCTTATATTCAATAATAATGTATTTCCCATCTACAAAGTCCTGGCCTTTGTTCAATATTCCCCAACACTATAAAAGAAAGATGTTATCAACATTCAGGGCCTGATCTGAGCTTTGCTGACAAAGCTGAGATCTTATTTATTGACAAATTTTCCACTTTACTAATAAGTTGATTGTTCTTGAAATTTTGTTCTGTAATCTACTTTGTTTTAACTGTTACAGATGGAAGATAGGTGTAGATAGGAAGGCACTAGCAGTTATGAGGATGAAGAAAGTCCTCCCGGAGAAGGTAGTGTCTGAGCTGAATGTTAAAGGAAGTTAGAAATCTGACTCTGAAGTTTTGAACATAGTCCCAGATATTGGGGACAGCCAAAGTCACAGAGGTGAGAAATGGAATATTTTGTGTGGGACACCAAAGTAGGCCTGTATGATTGGAATATACAGTGTATGGAGGTGAATAATATATAAGAAGATTGGACAAGAAGGTTATGGTCAAGTTGTCTTACATAACAAACAGCAGAATTTATGATACAAGAGGCAGAGCCATTGGAGATAATTAAGTGGGTGTTGGGCAATGAGTGACATGGTCAGACCTATGCTGTATTAAAATTACTTTGACAGCTGGGTGGAATATGGATTAATTAGGAAGAGACTTGAGGAAGGGTGCTTACTGAAATAGTCCAAGTGAGATATGATAAAGGAATGAAATAGAATACTGGCTATATGAGTGTTGAGAAGGGTATGCTTGTGAGAATTGTTGTGGAGAAATATATTATACAAGGTGACAATCTACTGGGTCTGTGGAGCGAATGAGAAAACGAAGTCAAGAAAGTCATTATTTGTTCTGATGTAGGGTGACTAGAATTCAACAATAATTCTACTTAAATGAAAACAGAGTGTGAAGAGTACAGTCAGGTTCACACACAGGAGGATAAAATGGCTGTTAGGACATTGGTGATTGATAGCTGCAGCAGTGTCCATAGTGAAGAGGGATGGCCTGGGAGAAGACTCATGACTGGACCAGGTGGAAGCCCAGTGGCTTTAGTGGAACAAGAATCCTAAGACTTTAGAACTGATTAAACAAATGATTGTTTTTTGTTTGTTTGTTTTATTAATTTGTTCATTTACTTTGAGTTTACAAGATTCAGTTCCCCAGTTCTTTGAGTTTAAAATTTTCTTCCCCTTCCTTCCTTCCCCTCCCCCCTCCCCCATAGCGGCATACAATCAGGTATAAGATCTGCAGATACTTTCATGTTAGACATTGGTCAGGTTATAAAGAAGGATTGTATCAGATGGAATGTACAATGGTAAAGAGGAAAGAAAACCAAAAAAGAAAAAGAAAGAGAGCAGGTGATTTGTTTCAATCTGCATTCAAACTCTGTTCTTTCTGGTTCTTTCTCTGAATGTAGACATCTCTCTCCATCATGAGTCTTTTGGAGTTTACTTATAGCCCTGCATTTCTGAGAAGAGTCTGGTCTATCAAACTTGGTCTTCACATACATTGTATCTGTAATTGTGTACAAATTTTTTCCTGGTTCTGCTTTTCTCCCTCAGCATCTGTTCATATAAGCCTCCCCAGGTATATATGAAGTCCATCTACTATTCATTTCTTATGGCAAAATAGTATTACATTACATTCATATACCATAACTTGTTTAGCCATTCCCCAATTGATAGGCATCCCCTTAATTTCCAATTTTTTGCCATCACAAAAAGAGCTGTTATAAATATTTTTGTACATCCCGCTTCTATGATCTCTTTGCAATACAACCCTAGAAGCCTTTGCTGGGTCAAAGAATATGAATTTACTTATAGCCCTTTGGTCATAGTTCCAGATTGCTCTTCAGAATGATTGGATAAGTTCACAACTATGCAATTTATTAGTGTTCCAATTTTTCCACATCCTCTCCAGCATTTATCATTTTCCTGTTTTGTCATCTTAGCCAATCTGACTGGTGAGATGTGGTACCTGAGAGTTGTTTTGATTTGCATTTCTCTAATCAAAACTGATTTAGAACATTTTTTCATATGCTTCTAGATATTTTTAAGTTCTTCCTCTAAGAACTGCCTGTTCATATCCTTTGACCATTTATCAGTTGGGGAATGACTTGTGCTCTTATTGATTTGACTCAATTCTCTGCATATTTTAGAAATGAGGCCTTTATCAGACATTGGTTATAAAAATTATTTCCCAATTTCCCACTTCCCTCTTAATCTTGGTTACATTGACTTTATTTGCACAGAAGCCTTTCAGTTTCATGTAATCAAAGTTGTCCATTTTGCATTTTATAATGCTCTCTAATTCTTGTTTGGTCATGAAATCTTCCCCTCTCCATAAATGACAGGTAAACTATTCCTTGCTTTCCCAGATTGTTTACAGTATCATCCTTTATACCTAGATCATGTACCCATTTAGACTTAATTTTGGTATATGGTGTTAGATAAAGGTCTATGCCCAGTTTCTGCTATGCTATATTACAGTTTTCCCAGCAGTTTTTGTCAAATAGTGAATTCACATTCCCCAAAACTGGGGTCTTTGGGTTGATCAAATAATAGATTATTATAGTCATTGACTGCTGAGTCTCGTGTACCCAATCTATTCCATTGATCTACTGCTCTATTCCTCAGCCAGTACCAAATAGTTTTGATAACTGCTGCTTTATAATACAGATTAAAATCTGGTATATCTAGGCCACCTTCCCTAGCACTTCTTTGCATTTATCCCCTTGATATCCTGGACCTTTTGTTCTTCCAAATGAATTTTATTACTATTTTTTCCAGTTCTTTAAAGTAATTTTTTGTTAAATTGATTGGTATGACACTAAATATGTAATTTAATTTAAGTATAAGTGTCATTTTTATTGTATTAACTTGACCCAGCCATGGGCAATTGATGTTTTTCCAATTAGTTAGCTCTGATTTTATTTTTGTGAAAAGTGTTTTGTAGTTGTATTCATATAGGTGCTGGGTTTATTTTGTCAGGTAGATTTCCAAATATTTTATAATGTCTATAGTAACTTTAAATGGGATTTCTCTTTCTATCTCTTGCTGTTGGATTTCATTAGAAATATAAAGGAATGCTGAAGATTTATGTGGGTTTATTTTATGCCCTGCAACTTTGCCAAATTTATTTATTGTCTCTCTCAAGTTGTTTTTTGCTTGATTCTTTAAGATTCTCTAAGGATCTCATCCTACCATATTCAAAGAGCGATAACTTGGTCTCTTTTTTGCCTAATTTGATTCCTTTGATTTTTTCTTCTTCTCTAATTGCTACTGCTAACATTTCTAGTACCAGATTGAATAAGAGGGGTGATAGTGGACACCCTTGTTTCACCCCTGATCTTATTGGAAATGCTTCTAGCTTATCCCAATTACATATAATACTGGCTGATGGATTTAAATAGATACTACCTCTTATTTTAAGAAAGGCTCATTCATTCCTATACTTTCTAGTGTTTTTAATAGGAATGGATATTGAACTTTGTCAAAAGACTTTTCTGCATATATTGAGATAATCATGTGGTTTCTGCTAGTTTTATTGTTGATATGATCAATTATACTGATGGTTTTCCTAATATTAAACCATCCTTGCATTCCTGGAATAAATCCTACCTGATCAAAGTATAATATTTTTGTGATAAGTTGCTGTAGTCTTTTTTGCTAATATTTTATTTTAAAAATTTCCATCTATATTCCTGAGGGAAATTGGTTCATAATTTTCTTTTTCCGTTTTATCTCTTCCTGATTTATCAGTACCATGTTTGTGTCATAAAAAGAATTCAGTAGGACTCCTTCACTAATTTTCCCAAATAATTTGTGGAATATTGGAATCAATTGTTCTTTATATGTTTGGTAGAATTCACTAGTAAATCCATCTGACCCCAAGGGAGTTCCCTGATGGCTTGTTCAATTTCTTTTTCAAAGATGGGGTAATTTAAATAATTTACTTCCTCTTCAGTTAATCTGGGCATCTTATATTTTTGTAAATACTCATACATTTCACTAAAATTGTCAAATTTATGTGCATATAATTTGGCAAAATAATTCCTAATTATTGTTTTAATTCACTCTTCATTGGAAGTAGATTCACCCTTTTCATTTTTGATATTCATAATGCGGTTTTCTTCTTTCTTTTTTTTATCATATTGGCTAAGGGTCTATCAATTTTATTGGCTTTTTCATATAACCAGCTCTTAGTTTTATTTATTAATTCATTAGTTTTCTTGATCTCAATTTTATTAATCTCTCCTTTGGTTTTTAGCATTTCTAATTTAGTATTTATTTGTGGAGTTTCGATTTCTTCTTTTTCTAGCTTTTTCAATTGTATGCCCAATTCATTGACCTTCTTTTTCTCTAATTAATTCATATATGCAGTCAGGGATATAAAACTTCCCCTAAGAACTGCCTTTGCTGCATCCCACAAATTTTGGTATGTTGTCTCATTATTGTCATTCTCTTTATTGAAGTTACTAATTGTTTCTATAATTTCTTTTTTGACGCACTTATTCTTTAGAATTAAATTGTATAGTTTCCAATTCGCTTTTAGTCTATCTTTGCATGGCTTTTTATTGCATATGATTTTTATTACATCATGATCTGGGTATTATTCATTTAATATTTCTGCCTTTCTTCACTGAATTATGAGGTTTTCATGTCCTAGTACATGGTCGAATTTTGTGGGTGTGCCATGTACCAGTGAGAAGAAGGTATATTCCTTTTTATCCCCATCAATTTTTTTCCTGAGATCTATCATACTTATCCTCTCTAAAATCCTGTTCACCTCCTTAACTTTTTTGTTTATTTTGAGTTTGGATTTATCAAGTTCAGAGAGGGGGAGATTAAGGTCCCCCACTAGTATACTTTTGCTATCTATTTCTTCCTCTAATTCCCTTACCTTCTCTTCTAGGAATCTGGATGCTATACCACTTGGTGCATGTGTGGTAAGTAATGATATTGCTTCATTCTTGATGGTACCTTTTCGCAGGTATAGTTTCCTTCCTTATCTCTTTTAATTAGATCAATTTTTGCTTTTGCTTTATCTGAGACAAGGATTGCTACCCCTGCTATTTTTACTTTAGGTGAGGCATGATATATTTTACTCCAGCCTTTTACCTGTACCCTGTGTGTGTATACCTCGGTTTCAGATGTTTTTCTTGTAAACAGCATATTGTAAGATTATGGTTTTTAATCCATTCTGCTATCCACCTCCTTTTTATGGGAAAGTTCATCCCATTCAGGTTCGCAGTTATGATTACTATCTGTCTCTTTCCCTCCATCCTATTCCCTCCCCTCTTTATGCTTTTATTTTTCTCCCCTTCTCCCTTCCCCTCCTTAAGTTTTTTTTTGTTTTGACCACTGCCTCCCTCAGTATCCCCTTCTTATCAGCCCCCTACCTCTTCTTCCCCTTCCCCCTTACTTCTTCCCTCCCTTCTAACTGCCTACCATTTTCTTAGCCCTTCCCGCCTCCTACTGCCTGTAGGATATGATAGATTTTTATACTTAATGTTGCATGTTACTTTTTCTTTGGACCAAGATTGACAGGAACAGATCTCATGCAAAGCTCCTCTCCCTCCCCTCTTTCCCTCTATTATGATATATTTTGTGTCTCTTCTTGATGGAGTCCTATGCTTAAATGGTTGTGTTATTCCCTCCTTGCACCAGAACCAATGAGGGAAAAGCTCATATAATGCTAACCTCTCTCCCTTCTTTCCCTCTGCTATATTGTTTTTATGCCTCTTTGTGTGGCATAATTTACCCTTTTCCACTTTATTCTTTCCTATTCTTCCATTGTAGTCCCTTTATTGCCCTTAATGAGGTTTTTTTGTCATCATTTTGTGTAATTTATACCCACAAATCACTGTGATCACACAGATCACTGTGGTTCTGCAATATTTGAATTGTTTCTTTCTGGCCTTTTGTATTATTTTCTCCTTTACTTGATAGTTCTGGAGTTTGGCCACAACATTCCTCGGACTTTTCAATTTGGGATCTCTTTCAGGAGGTGTCCAGTGGTTTCTCTCAATTTCTATTTTACACTTTGGTTCTACTATCTCAGGGCAGTTTTTCTTGATGAGCTCTCCAAAGATGTTGTCCAGGCTCATTTTTTCATCATGATTTTCCAGTAGGCCTATGATTCTCAGATTCTCTCTCCAGGATCTGTTTTGCAGGTCAGTTATTTTTCCATTGAGATATTTTAGCTCTTTTTCCAATTTTTCATTCTTGATGTTTTGTTTGACTAATTCTTGGTTCCTCATAGAGTTATTCTCTTCAATTTGTTTGATTCTAGTTTTTAGCTAATTATTTTCCTTGATTAGTTTTTGGAGCTCCTTTTCCATATCACACATTTTTCTTTTTAAGGAACTGTTTTCTTCATTGTAATGTTTTTCTAATTTTGCAATTTTGATTTTAGAAGAATTATTCATTTTATCTTCTATTTCTCTAATTTGGTTTTCAAAGTTCCTTTTGAGCTCATCTAGGAATGCTTTCTGTGCTTGAGACCAGTTCCCTGTTGAGGCTTCATTTGTGGGTATGGAGTCAACACTGTCTCCCTCTGAATTTTGTACCTCCCTCTCACGATAGTAGGACTCCAGACTCTGTTTTTGCAGTCTGCTTTTCACCCATTTTGAGGCAGGGTCCTAGCCACACCCTTCCTCTATGTTAACAAGCATTTACTATTTAAGGTTTTGTCATGGGAAAATAATTACTATGTTTTCAGGGTCAGAGGAAGGGATTGGAGCAGCCAGGGTTCAATCTGCTATCCTGGTTCCTAGGGGTCCAGATAGGGGCTTTTTAAATTTCTAAGCTGTGGATTGGTAGTCCCAGGAGTAGCTGCTGCCCCTTCCAGGGGCCGTGCATTTGACTCTTACCCTGCTCTGTCGAGTCCCAGCTCTGCGGTAATAGGCCTGGTAGTGGCCCTTTTGAGGATCTCTGCGCTGCCTGGGGTTATTGTCAGGGCCTGAAACAAATGGTTGTTAATGATAATAGAGGAGAACTACAGAAATTTTTTGGCTCCTGGATGGATTTTGAATGACTGACCTTTGAACTGCCTTTAGGGTCAGGAATTACACAGATAAATGACTTACTCAATGAATGTACAGATATTTGAAAAAAAAAAAACTTCAGTGACCTCAAGAAAAGAGGAGTGGTTGAGTTCACTCATATACTGAGGTAGCCCAAAAATATTTGCACAGCTGGCTGTACCAGCTTTGATCTGTCAGGAAATTCTTGTGTACCTCTTTTCTAACATAGCACTCATTTCCTTTGTGTCCTAAAGTGTCTAACATCTGAATCTTTGTGCAGAAATCATTATCATCATCTCTAATAGCCCAAAGCAAGGGTAATGGTTACGAGGTCTATTGGAATAATGGAACTCATATCATTCCTCCTTATAACAAAGGAGATTTTCAAGCTATTGAAGAAAATCAGGTACCATAGACTAAAGTGTCAGATGACAGTACAATTAATAACAACTTACCCCTTCATGATTCATACTTTACAATCAATAATGATTATTTTGAAGACTTAATGAAATATTGATTTCAAAGATTTCTCTTTATGGAAAATTCCATGATTTTATACAGTCTGCTTTTGAGGCATTTGACTTTGTTCTTCCAATGCTGTTCTTGAACAGGAAGTTCCTAATCCAGAGTTTCCAGCAGTGAAATACCCAACTCCTGAAAAAGATAAAGGTGTCTCAACAGTCTAATTTGCTTTGGCTGAAAAAAAAAAACACAGGTTAAAACTATCTTAGCAAATAATTCAGATGCTAATCAACTTGCAATTGCAGAAAAGCAAGAAAGTGGTGAATGGAAAGTGTTTTCTAGAAATGAAATGGAGGCTCTTTTAGACTGGTGGCTCTTTAACAATTGGAAGGAAAAGAGTCAGGATTGAAATGCTTTTAAAGACATGGTATCCAGCACAGTTTCTTCAAAGATTCTGAGCATTACCTTAAAGCATAATACCTACTACTTTGAGGAAACCTTAACTGACTGTCAGTGGGTGGGAAAATGAACCAAGAAACTAATAGACCAGGGGGAAAATGTTCTATTTGCATTTGAATGAGTTTTAGGATATGTGTGCCATACTTTTATTTTGAACAAAGATGGTGTCAACACTGCTATTATAAGTGCAGAATTGTCTAGTTTTCTAACAATTAATAATTTGTCTTTGTCATAGCAAGTAAAAACCATCTGTGTTGAATATGGCTGTCATATTATCAAGTTCTCTCATTTTATTTGCCAAGACTGAAATATCAATTTTTTATTTGAAAACCTTAGAAAGTATGGAAAGAGCACTTACCCAAAGATTTCTGGCAGATTTGAAGTTTCTGGCGTTAGGTATCTTACCACAGGCTATAATAGCAGCCAACCTAAGGAAAAACAAAACAAAACATTTTTCCTACAAGTAAAACCAGTCAAGTGATTACTTTTACTTTTTCAAATAGAGGAGTGGCAAGTATGAGGACCAGTGGAACAGAGCCACAAATCAAATATGATGGTGAACTCTGTGTGCCTTCTGGAAACAGTGACCATGTACAGCTAAAGAAAGAAGTAGATGATCTTGTCAGTGCCATTGAAAAATACTTCTTTCATCCAGAAAAAAAAAAAATAAGTTACAGCCTAAGTCAGAGTAAAATAGTACTACACTATTTATAATTATACTTTGTTTGCAGTTATATTGGACTTATAAAGCAATATTTTTCAAGACCAAATAATGCAAATTGTGACTAAGATGTTCTCATTTTTACAGGCAGACGCATTTCTTATTTTCTCCAGTTTGATGTTTTCTATAAATAGGAAAGAACCACAAGTTATAGTAAGATATTAGTCTTTTCAAAACTTTGAAGTATGGTATTATCACACATAAATGTGAAGTTCTTTCTATGGGCTTCAGATGATATGCAGTTTAAATGACTTAATTTGCATAAATGATTGTTTTCTTCCTGATGTTGGCTTTTTCTCTTTTCTCCTTCTATCCCTCAATCCTGGTTTAATAGAAACTACCCCAAACCATTTTTGTTTATATTTTTTGAAAGAGAGCAGTTCCTGCCAATATGTAGCATGGCAAACTTTAGTTACTATGCATGTTTAGGCTTTCCTAGTAAGTATAATGCTATTTAAAATGTGAAAGGAAATAACAAAATAAATGTTTTGTTCACAATCAGGAGAACCTGAAGTTTGGAGAGACATAATACAGTAGGGTCAAAGCTAAGTGCATTATTCAAAGAAATATGCTTGAAAAGTATTGATTAACTGTCTCTCTGTGTTGCATTCATTCAAAAACATATCAATTCTTTATGTTCTTTTAAAATAAAATTTACTATGTTTATTTGGGGTTAAGTGACTTGCCCAAGGTCAGATGGGTAGTAAGTGTGTCAATTGTCTGAAGCCGGATTTGAACTCAGGTCCTCCTGACTCCAGAGCCAGTGCTCTATTCACTGTGCCACCTAGCTGCCCTTATGTTTACTGTTTTTACAATTAAAAAATAATGCTACTTAAGAAAAGGTATGGGTTTGGGGGAAATATGAGTTCTGTTTTGGAAATATTGCTTTTGAGATTCTTACAAGATAATCTAGTTTGAATATAATAGGTAGTTAGAGGAACAAGAATGGAGCCAGGAGAAAGAATAGTAATAAAAATGTAAATCTAGTACTAATTCTGCATAGACACAATAGCCCGATTTATGATGAGATCACCATTTGAGAAATTATAGTGGAATAAGCAAAAAAAGCCAAGGGCAGAAAGCCTCAAAAAACATTCCTAGTTAGTTATAGTGACATATGACTAGTGTTTAGAACAGTGCCTGACACATAGTAGGTACTTCCTAAAAACATTTACTGACAGATTAATACATATATAGATTGAAAATTCAGCAAAGAAGACTGAAAAAAAATCCCTCAGGCAGGTAAGAGAAAGCCAAGAGAGAATTTATTTTTTTAAAAATAACTACAGGAAAGAGTACCCAAGAGGAAAGGATTATCAACTGCATCAAATGATGCAGAAATTTCAAGAAGAATCTTCAGTGAGCTTTCGAGATTGTTTTTCCATCTGGCAAATTTGTCTTTCTAAGGCATTCTTCTCCTCATTGACTTTTTGAGCCTCTTTTGCCATTTGAGTTAGTATATTTTTTAATGTGTTATTTTCTTCTGCCAGTTTGTTGACTCTCATTTCATAATTTTCTTTCATCATTCTCATTTCTCTTCCCATTTTTTCCTCCACTTATCTTATATGGTTTTCAAAATCCTTCTTAAGGTCTTCTATGTCCTGTAACCAGCTTGTATTTTTCTTGGAAACTTTTGTTGCAGGAGATCTGATTTCACTTTCTTCCTCCTGTTCCATGCTTTTATCCCTTTTGTCCCCAAATGGGAGTGTAAAATTGGATCACTCTGCTTGCTTTGCTTCCTTTGCCTGCTCATGTTGTCACTCAGTCACTTGACCCCTGGGCTTTTTGTCACAGTAGGACTCTGCTACCAGACAGGGGAGTTTCATCCTAATCACTGGAGTTTTTTCAGCTGCCAAAGCTATTAGTTTGGTGCCCTCACTGAAGCCACCACCTTCTCCGGCAATCTGGTCACACACCCCACGACCTCCACCTTAGATCACCATCCAGGTCCAAGCAGGTTAAAGCAAGAGTAATTACCCATCAGACTGATTGCTTGGTCTCCCTACAGTCTGCAAGCCAGGAGGTGAAGCCACCACGTGGAGGTGGCTCCATGGCCACAGCACCTCAGCAGCTTCTCCCTCCAGGGGATAAGGGCCGGACCACATTCCCAAACTACCAGATCCCAAAGTCCTCACTGCACTGACCTCTCACTTTGTCCTTAGCATCTATGTGTTTATAATTCTGGAAACTGCAACAGGTTCTGGTAATCTGAAGTTTCTCCAGCTGGTGGCTGGTCAGGACCACACTGAGGCTAAAACCTCAGGCTCCCACAGAAGTGGGCTCTGCTCCCAGAGTGCTGTGCTGGCTTCTTCCTGCCAGCCTGCTGGGCTGTCCTCAGCAGGAGATTAGCTTCTATGTGTCATTTTGTGGGTTCTGTAGCTTCAAAGTTTGTTCAGAGTCACCTTTTACATGAATTGGAAGAGGTGGAAGCTGGAGCCATGCAGAAGTCCTGTTTCTATCCCACCATCTTGACTGTGCCCCTATAATGAGAATATTTTAAAGAATGCAGAAAAGTTTGACACATTAGTAGGCAGCTAAAAAAGATGAGGAGATCCCTGTAGATGGGGAGAAATAAATGTTAGAGAGTCAATCGAGATGAGAGTAGTGGAAGTCCACCAAGGAAGATGAGAGGGACAGGTTGATGGATACAAAATTATCTGGTACTGTATAAGAAATAGAAAGGTAAATCAGTGGAACAGAGCTGACATACAATTTACAGGAGCAAATAAATATAATAACCTTGTATTTGACAAATTTAATGAATTACGATTGTTGGATAAGAATCTGTTATTTAATAAAAAAAAATATTGGGAAAAATGGAAAGCAGTATGACAGGAACTTAGCATGGATCAGTACCTCACACCATTATTAAGGTAAGGTCAAAATGAATAAATGACCTAGATATAAAGAAAGATTTTACAAAACTAGAAAAATGTGGAATATGTTACTTATCAGACTTATGCATAGGTGAACAGTTTAAGAATGAAAACAGGTAGAGAGCAAAATCATGTGTAAAGTAGATCATTTTAATTACATTAAATTTAAAAAATATATATATTGTACAAATACAGCCAAGATTACAAGGGAAGCCTAAAGTTGGGGGGAGGGGGACTTTAAAGGCAGTTTATCAGATAAATATCTCATTTCTAAAATGAATAAAGAAGTTTGTCAAATCTATAAGAATATGAGTCATTCCCCAACTGGTAAATCACCAAAGGATATGAACAGGCAGTTTTCCAATGAAGAAATTAAAATAATTTATAGTCATATATAATGCTTTAAATAATTTTGATTAGAGAAATGCAGATTAAAACAACCTGTGGTATCATTTTACATATAATAGATCGGCTAAAATGATAGAAGAGGAAATTGACAAGTTTTGGAGAGGCTATGGAAAAAAAAAACCTGGGACACTAATACATTGTTGATGGAATTGTGAACTAATCCAACCATTTTGGAGAGCAATCTAATATTATGCCCAAGGAGTTATTAAACTACCTATATACACTTTGACCCAGTAATACCACTAGTTGGTCTATTTCCCAAATATAATAAGGGGGAAAAGGAAAAGAAACTATAGGTTTTTAAATGTTTATAGGAGGTGAGGCACAGCCAAGATGATGGAGTAGAAGCACAAACTTGGCATTGGCTCCTGCTCCAATCACTTGCAAATACATGTAAAATATGACTCTAAACAAACAGAGCTACAGAACCCACAAAGTGACAGAGAGAAACAAATCTCCTGCTGAAGGAAGCTGAGCAGGTGAACAGGAAGGATCTATTACAGCATGCTGGGCACTGAGAATAATCCAGTGTAAGCCTCCCAGTTCCAGCCTCAGGGAGGCTCCAACCAGCTGCTGCTGGAGCAGACTTCAGAAGAGTGAATCATCAGTAGCTGTGGAGGCTTCCAGATTTCTCAACCCATAAACACCAAAGCAAAAGTAAAAGGTCAGTGCGGAACTCTTTTGGAACAGGGGAGGACTGAAGAGTGTGGTCCGGCCTGTGCCCTTAGGGTGAGAAAACTCTGGTGGCAGGACAACTGTTCCACATGGCTGCTTCCAGAGCTCCTGGCCTGCAGATCCTAGGGGACCAAGCAACCATTCAGAGGATAACCATTCTTGCTTTAACCTGCTTGCAGCTGGATCACAGTCTGGGGTGGTGGTCCTGGGGTGTGTGACCAGTGAGCCATAGCTTGTGGGAACTATAGAATAGGCACCCTCCTAATAGCTCCAGCAGCTGGGAAAACCCCAGTGATTTGGACATATCTCTCTCCATCCTGGAAGCAGAGTTCTACTGTGACAAAGAGCTCCAAAATCAAGTATTAGGCAGCCAATATGAGCAAGCAACAGAAGCACAAAAAGATCATAGAATCCTTTTTTGGGGACAAAAAAGATCAAGGCACAGAGTGCGAGGAAGACAGCAAAATCAGAACTCCTGCATCAAAAACCTCCAAGAAAAATATGGACTGGTTACAAGCCATGGTGGAGCTAAAAAAGGATTTTGAAAATCAAGTAAGAGAAGTGGAGGAAAAATTGGGAAGAGAAATGAGAATGATGCAAGAAAATCATGAAAAATTAGTCAAGAGCCAGCTAAAGTAGACCCAAAAATACACTGAAGAAAATAACACTTCAAAAAATAGACTAACTTGCCAGGTAGCACAGCAAGTAAGAGCACTGGGTCCAGTGTCGGGATGACCTGGGGATCAAATCCGGGCTTAGATACTTAGCACCACACGCAGAAACAACTGGTTTTGAAACCTTGAGCAAGTTCCTTAACCCTGATTGCTTTAAAAAAAAAATTGACTAACTCAAATGCCAAAAGAGCCCGAAAAAGCTAATGAGAAGAAGAATGCCTTGAAAAGCTGAATTTGCCAGACAGAAAAGGAATTTCATGAACTCAGTGAAGAAAATAACTCCTTCAAAATTAGGTTGGAGCAACTGGAAGCTGATGACTTTATGACAAATCAAGATAATATAAAACTGATGCAAACAAATTAAAAAATAGAAGGCAATGTAAAATGTCTCATTGGAAAAAACCACTGACCTGGAAAACAGGTCCATGAGAGATAATTTACAAATTTTTGGACTACCTGAAAGCCATGATTAAAAAAATAGCCTAGATACCATCTTTCAAGAAATTATCAAGCAAAATTACCCTGATATTCTAGAAACATAGGGCAAAATAGAAATTGAAAGAATGTATACATATATTCATGTGCATATACACCAATGCACATACATACACTCATATCTATATATCTATTTGTGTCTAATGGCAGTCATCTCTAGGGCAGAGAGAGGGAAGAAAAAAGAGAAATTTAACAGATAATTCTGTTTTTTATTTAAAAGGAGTTGCAAGTTGTACATTGTAGATTTGCAGTTTCTCATACAATCCTCTGTTTTTTCACTATATCATAAAAATGCTTGTTTTCCATAAATTAAAAATAAAATTTTAAAAAAGCGTGCATGCAGAAGGTTTACTTTTGGTGAGCAGAAGGGCTACCTTATAATCAGAAACTAGAAAGAAGTATGAGATAATCAAAAATGATACTAAAATACAGTGAGATGAGGAGAAGGGCAGAGGAGGGAGAGAGATGAAGAGGGGAGAAGATGGAGCTCCCAATTTTTTACCTTGATTTCTCTTTTGTGGGTTAATATAAGTTGAGGTTCTTATCATAGAGAATGAGGAAAGGAAGTGGTGTGGAAAGCATGATAAAAGGAGACTTGAGTAGCTACTGTGCTACGTAGGATTGAGGGAAGTAATAGGTTTGACTTGAAATAGTTAGGACCCATTTGAGAATTATTGGGTTAAATCTCTAGTGCATCCAGCCGGCATGGTTTTGTAATTTCCTCTGATTTTGTTCAACAACATGTGAATAGAAGTGAAAGACACAGATTCTGGGTGTAATACAGGATTGGGAGTTGGCAATACGTGATTAGTAATATGGCCATGGGAGCAAAGGATGCCAGAATAAAGATTAAGGCTGGGATAGTTCTAAGGGATGGAGGAGTTGGAGATTATGGTAAAGATGGAAAGTAAGTTTAAGATGAATTAAGCATAGGGAGATATGGTAACATAAAAGATTATTATTACATAATAGAAATTAAATGTTCTTGAACATGGTAATGGAACACTTGTAGGTGATGACAAGATCAAACAAATGGTGATTCCAGTGTGCAGCTAAAGTGGAGTAAAGGTGTGGATAAGGGGTATTAAGAAAACTGATGAACTAGGAAGTTAGGGTATTTTTGAGTATAAAGCATGACTTCTCAAATTAAGTAGATAATAGTTCTAATGTACTCTTTTTTGGCTTGACCACATCTAATGCTGTTTTGCATTTTAGGAACAATATTCATGCTATGTTGCATATCTGGGAAATGCAATAGAATGATGAGTATGGACACTATTCCATGGAAGATGTTGTTGAAATAATTAAGGGCATTTAAGCAGATAAGACTTTGGAAGGTAGTTATTTCCAGATATTTGAAGACCTGTCCTGTGAGTTAGAGATTAGACCTTTGTTGTTGTTGTTGCTTGTTCCTAGAGGGCAGAACAAGAAACAATATGGGTTACAGAAAGGGCTGCTTTCCCTTTGAGAAAAATTTCTCAATTATTACTGCTATCAAAAAATGCAAGGGTTAATAGTAGGTTCCTTGTTATTGGAGGTCTCTGTTGCAGACTTGATGATAACAGTAATAAAAACAAGTATTTATATACTATTTTAAAAGTGTAAAGCATCTTACTTGTATAATCTCATATGATCCTCACAACATTCCTAAGGTCTAGACATTATTATTATTTCCATTTTATAGATAAAGAGACTGAGAAAGTGCAAGTGACATCCCAAGAGATACATAGTAAACTTCTGAGGGATAATTTGACCTCAGATCTTCCTGACTGCAATTCCAGAACTGTATCCATTAAGCTAACTAACTGGATGACCACTTTTTAGGAATCTTATAACATGAGATCATGGCATATTGGAAAAAATTGTGGGTTTGGCATCAGAAGATACCTTGATTTTAATCTTCCCTCTAACATTTAAAATCTGTGTGACAGTGAATGAATCATTCAACCTTTCTGTGCCTAAGTTTTCTAACTTATAAAACAGGGACAATACCCATAGTATTGTTCTTATGGAGTTATTATGGGGAGATAATGGGTGCAGAATGTTTTGCAAACTTTGATGTTAGCAGAAGACATAAAATTCCTATAAAATTTCTAGAGCATAAAGAACTACCAATGATTAGATTATAAAAGGGAAAATGAGGATTTTGGAGAAAAGGGGGGGAATGTAAAGGGTTATAGGCTGTTATTATTAGAAGATATTTCCCTTCCAACACTGAAATTATTTTTCCCCTTTCATAGCACATAACAATGAACCAGAAGAAGACAGGTAGGACATGCAAGATGACTCTCTTTTCTTTCTTATTCACACACATAACCACTCTTCCCATAAGAAAGCATTCTTCACTTACAAAAGGAAATTGTGACATCAATGTTTCATTTGACCTTTTGCCAAATTGATATTTGTCTTCCCCAAATCCCAAATAGCATTTATTTCATAAGGTGAGATCTTCTAAATAAGAATTGCCTCTGATGTCTTCATTCTTAACTCACATGCATATAGTACCTATATTCTAATTTAACAATGGTGTTTGAAATTTGGTGTTCCTTTACAAATAACTTTTAAAACTTTCTTGAAATAAAAACATATGATAAAATAGATATAGAATCAAGAGTAAATCCTACAAATACTTCTAAAAAAAGAAAAGGCCAGACTTTCTGGAACCCTAATACAATTTATTATAGAGAAAAAGGGATTACTCTGTTCAACTTTCTTTGAGAAAAAATTACTTGGTTTCCATAGTTTCTGGTTTCCCTGGTTACATCTCTACATGAAATAAAGGGGAAAAAACCATATATTTTACACACAAAAAGAATATGCGGGGCAACAAGAAGCTATAGTTTACTCAAGAAATAGTCTGAAGAACCTGTTAATGGTAGCAGCAAGATATACCATAGTACATTGAATCTCCACCTTCCAAAAAGCAACAAGCCCAAATGTCTTTGAAAAATAATGTAACATCATATGTAAAGGCTAACCCATTCTTTTATGTAGTTCAAAGAACTAGAAAACTCAAATACCTGCTCTTAAAATATTTTTTGTAGTTTAATTTTAAAAGAATGAGAAAAACGATAAGCATCTTGATATAAGTCCAGAGTAGATTTCAAGCAATTCTGTTTTCATTCAAACTCATATATGGTCTATATCTATACTAGTATGCTATATTAATTAGGTGAGATTCTTCAAGACCTTCACATGCCTTTTGAATCATCAGTTTATATTCAGACTTGGATAAATATTTAATCTCTTTAACATTGTTTAAATCTTTGGATATTTGCAATGTATATTAATATTATATGCAATTTTTCCATTAATATGATTTTTTTCAATTCACTGAAACAGCAGCCCAATCAACAACCACTGTCCATAGACAGGAATTTGATATACTGGATTGCTATAGAAAAAGGATAATCAACAGTGTAGGTCATGGACTTAAGCCATATCTTCATCCAAAACTCAGTAGCATAAAACCAAGTTTAGTAGCCAGGTAGCCAGAGTAAATACCCACATTAAAATGTGATGTTATCAATTGGAGAGTTGGCGTAAGTTCCCCTTCCCTTGTCCTAACCCACCTACTCTGTGCCTCAAAATGACCATCATAGCGCATCACATGCTAATGTCTGTAGTCCTATGGCTCTCTCTTCTGAACTCTCGTTCAAATAGGGATATGCTTTGAAATAGTTGTGATACTTGACATAAGGTAAAAATTTCCTAGTTAGAGTTGTTCAAATAGTTATATTTACCAGTTCTGGTCTGAGACCTCATCTTAATTTGAAAGTGGGAACTTCTATTATTAAACTCAGATGTAAATATCCAATAGCTATGACTATTTAAAGAATAAGCAGAAAATAGTGAAATATTTCAGTGGGACAGAATTGCAAAGCAAAATTATTGGTTTTTTTTTTACATTTCATCATTTACTCATGAATAAATGATATAGATTCCTCTGTCTTTGTCCTCAGTGATAGAAGTATTATCTCTTTAATTAACCACATACTTGAGTTTGGGGAGAAATTTAGGCCTTGCTATTGCTGATGGGAATTGTCCCTATCATTATTTACTGTTGTGTTTCTCCTCCCTGGTCTTAGCAAGCAGAATAAGAATATGCTGAATAATTTCAGTGCTTGCTTTCCATGGTTTAGTTTGAGGTCTCTTGGTAGGAATACTTGGGTCAGATGTCTTCTCTTCTTGTTCTATGGAATCTCAGAATAATGCTATGATTCCTGTGATCTTGAACATGGACATTGTAATGTGAGTCACCTCTTCCTCCAAACCACAATGTGGGATTCTTTTCCCCCAGACCTTTTTATATCAGTCAGAATTTAGATCTTGTCACAAGATCACCCTGTATCAGAAGTATATAGTCTGATGGAAAATAGAATCCTGGGAAGTTTTCTAAATGTGTTATTACTTTCTAAATGCAAGAATCATGAAGATTGCAACCCCATTGCCCACTTCAAATGCATTAGCTATGTCTTTCACCTAATGAAAAAATGTTCAGTTCCTAAAAATTATATCTAGTATTTATGGAGAGCTAGTTGTAGGGCAACACTATAAAAACAATCTATTAATTTGCACACAGTATTATTATAGGCATAAGGCACATGCAAATATATAGTACAAAACACCCAAATTAGAAATGCTTAGAATATAATAAAGCCTGTAAAATTCCATGCTCACATGTGTATATTTGTGTATATACATGAAAATTATATGTACCATATCATATAGCATGATTACATAAAGTAGATCAAATAAATGGGTCATAGATAACTGTATATTATATAATATCAGATTTCATACAGTGGAAGAAATACTGCAGTATAAAAGATGTAATATCACATATTGAAATTTCAGAAGAATATACTACAAGGGTGGAGTCAAGATGGTGGAGTAGAAACAGGACTTCTATGGGCCTCCCACTTCTACCTCCTCCAATTGATATAAAAGGTGACTCTGAACAAACTTTGGAACTACAGAACCCACAAAATGACACAGAGAAGCTAACCTCCCACTGAGGACAGCCTGGCAGCCTGCAGGAAGCAACCAGCACAGCATGCTGTTAGCCAAGCCTAGCCCTGCATGCACCCAAAGTTTTAGCCTCACGGTGGCCACAACCAGCCACCAGCTGGAGGGACTTCAGATCACCAGCAACTTTCGCAGTTTCCAGACTTATCAACACATAGATGCTGAGGACCAAATGAGAGGTCAGTGCAGTATGGACTTTGTGAACCGGGAGTTCAGGAATGCAATCAGGCTTTACCCACTGGAAGGAGAAGTGGCTGAGGTGCTGTGGCCATGCAGCTGCCACCATGTGGCTGGTTCAGATTGTAGGGACCAAGCTACCAGTCTGAGGGGTAATGACTCTTGCTTTAACCTCATTGGACCTGGATTGTGGTCTAGAGCGGAGGTCCTGGAGTGCATGACCAGTTTGCCAGAGCATGTGAAGGCTTCAAAGAAGGCATCCAACTAATAGCCACAGCAACTGCAAAAACCACAGATCCTTTGGGACCAAAGCTCTGCTCTCTGGTAGCAGAGTTCTACTGTGGCAAAAAGCTCAAGAGTCAAGTAATTGATTGGCAACATGAGCAAATGAGGGAAGCAAGGCAAGCACAGCGGTCTGACTCTGGATACTTTTTGGGGGACAAAAAGGATAGGGGCAAGGAAGAGAAGGAAGACAGCAAAGTCAGCACTCCACCAGAAGCTTCCAAGAAAAGAATAAGCTGCTTATAGGCATAGAGGACCTTAAGAAGGATTTTGAAAACCAAATAAGAGAAGAGGAGAAAAAATTGAGAAGAGAAATGAGAATGATGCAAGAAAATTATAAAATGAGTGTCAATAACCTGATTGAAGAAAATTACACCTTAAAAAATAGAGTAACTCAAATTGCAAAAGAGGCTCAAAAAGCAAATAAGGACAAGAATGCCTTAAAAAGCCAAATTTGCCAGATAGGAAAAGAATCTCAAAAACTCATTGAATAGAATCATTCCTTCAGAATTAGATGGGAGTAAATGGAAGCTAATGATTTTATGAGAAATCAAGACACTATTGAACAGATCCAAACAAATGAAAAAATTAGAAGACAATGTGAAATATCTCATTGAAAAGAAAAAAACCTCTGACCTGAAAAATAGATCCAGGAGAGATAATTTAAAAACCATTGGACTACCTGAAAGCCATGATCAAAAGAACCTAGAAATCATCCTGAAGAAATTCTCAAGGAAAATTGCCCTGATGTTTTAGAATCAGAGGGCAAAATAGAGTTTGAAAGAATCCACCAATCACCTCCTGAAAAAGATCCCCAAAAGAAAACTCCTAGGAATATTAGATCCCGGTTCTGGAGTTTCCAGATCAAGGAGAAAATATTACAAGCAACCAGGAAGAAACAATTTGAATACTGTGGAAACACAATTAGGATAACCCATAATCTGGCAGCTTCTACACTGAGGGATTGAAGGGCTTGGAATATGATATTCTGGAGGTCAAAGAAGCTGGGATTAAAACCAAGAATCACCTACCCAACAAAACTGAGTATCTTGGGGGAAAATATGGTCATTCAAAGGAATAGAGAACTTTCAAGCATTTTTGATGGAAAAACCAGAGTCAAATAGAAAATTTGACACTCAGATACAAGAAGCAAGAGAAGCATGAGAACATAAACAGGGAAAAGAAATCATAAAGAACTTATCAATGTTGAACTACTTACATACTTACATGGAAAAATGATAATTGTAACTTATGAAACTTTTCTCAGTATGAGAATACTTGAAGGGAATGGAAATGTGTGTGTGTGTATACACACACATATATGTCTATATATATGTCTCTCTCTATATATATATATAGAAAGAGACATATAGATGTCTATATAGGAAGATATATGGGTGTATGAATACATCTGTGAGTATGTGTATATATGTATGTGTGTGTGTGTGTTGTGTGTGTGTGTGTACAGGTATACAAGAGACAGGATACAGGACCAGTTGAATAGGATATACTTAAGAGGTGAGAGGAATATAATGAGAGGAAATGGGGAGAGATAGAATGGGGTAAAATATCTTATATAAAAGAAGCAAGGGAAAACTGTTACAATGGAGGGGAAGAACAGGAAGGCAAAAGGGAATGAGTCAAACTTATCCTTAATGAATTTGGCTTAGGGAGGGAATGTCATCGACACTAAATAGGGTATCTCACCCTACAAGAGAGTAGCGAGGAAAGGGATGAGAGGGGCGGATGATGGAAGGGAGGGCAGGCTGTGGAGGAGGGAAGTTGGAAGCACCCACATTTGAAAAGGGACAGGATCAAATTAGAGAATAGAAAAAGTGGGAGGTGGGATGGGATGGAGAGAAATATAGTCAGTCTTTCACAATATATCCACTATGGAAATGTTTTGCATAGCTACACATGTACAACCTATATTGAATTGCTTATCTTCCCAATAAGGGTGGGTGATGAGGGAGGTAGGAAAAGAATCTAGAATTCAGAGGTTTAAAATCAAATGTTTAAATATATATATATGTATATATATATATACACACATATTATTATTATTATTTTACATGTAACTGGGAAATAAGATATACAGGCACTTGGGGATAGAGATCCACCATGCCCTACTATAAAGTGGGAGGGGGGAATAGGGTAAGATATAGGAAAGAGCAGATTGGAGGATGGGATATTCAGTGGGGTAGCTGTTTTGCAGTGGTGGCTAGGGGAAAATGGGGAGAAAATTTTTAACTCAAAATCTTGTGGAAATGAATGATATATACTAGAATATAGAAAAAAATAAACTACAAAAAAAGAAAATAAAAAATATACTACAAACAAACATACACACACACACACACACACACACACACTCCTGGAACTGATTGCCCCATTCCTTGGAGTAGCTCCTTTAAACCTCACTCTAGCAGCATCATATATTACTTGGCCCCTGGCCAGATGGTTTGGGTACTTCTTTAGTGTAGAAGTTCATCAGTTCCATCAGTTTCATCATTGGTTCAGCTCATCAGGCCTTCTGACCTTCAGTCTCAATTCTGGGACAATGAATGGCCCAAGAAATCCCCTAAGAAATCAACTCAAGTGGTATCCTCTGCTCCCTTGGGTCTTAAGTAGAGCACAAGGCAGCAAAGAAATGTCCTCTATAATCAGCACTGACCCCCATCTGAACAGACATCATGCTCAAGAACATATTATAGTCCTCAGTGAGTACCTATTCTCCAGTAATACAATGCACAATGCAGTTAACCACTTCACAAAATTGTAAAATTGTTCCTTGATTCAACTTGCATAATTTATTATTAAACTCTAAATTGGGCAGAGGGGAGGGAAAATGGCAAATTAAAGCCTAGACCATGAAGGAAAAATTCTCATTGGACCATTGTCATACTAGTGGAAGTGTTCATTTGACTCTCTTTCCCCCCCCAAAACATCCATGAAATATATCTGAAAACAATCCTTAAATAACCCACATACTGTTCAATTCAATAGTATGATATAAAATTTATTTAATTTCTTCCTCAATTACATTAAGTTGTCATCTCCAATTCCAAAAGTCTTTGATGAATTTCTCACTGAGCACCAGTTTTCAAATAGCAGAATAGGTATGGTAGGTTTTTTTTGTTTTTTCAGTAAGGGAGGGAAAAATAGGAGGGAGAGAAATAGCTGATTATTAACTTTAAAAAAAAGATTTATCATCATTATTTCCTCCTTTTGTAAAAGTTTTAAAAGATTATCCTTAAAGCATCATAAAATAGAAAGCATTAGGAAAACAGGTTGGTTTTGAGTTTTTTTTTTTTTTCCTGAATCTGCCACCTAATTTTTTTTCTCCAAATTACAGCCTCTCTGAGTCCTGAGTTTCATCATCCATAAAATGACAGATTTGGATCTGATGATATCTATCCATAGTTATTTTTGACCTAAACAAATTATAGCTAAATCTTCTTTTATTTTTGTTTTCCATAGGTATAATTTTCCCCCAAATAAAACTGAGAGTTTTAAGTTTATCTATTATGCACTTCAAATTAAATCCTTATATTTAATCTGTTGTTAAGATAATTAAAAAAAAGATTTGGAAAGCTTTCTTCTCCTGATTATAAAAAATAAGATTATCAATCTTATTGCCATGATCTATTGATGACCTGATAATGACACATGTGTGATAATGTGTTACTGTTTCGATCCATATATTTCTGGCAATAAATTGATAGTCATTGAATTTTAATTTAGATGCTTTCTAAAGGCAAGAATGAAGAAATTAATTCAGAAGTCCCAGAGGATCTTTAATCTATGTAATGCTCTTACCATTTGTCAATGGGTAACAAAAGACCTCTTTCTTTTTTTCCCCTTTTTTTGGAAGGGCGTTTGAGGTTAAGTGACTTACCCAAGGTCACACACTTGGTTTTTGTGTTAAGTGTCTGAGGCCAGATTTGAACTCAGGTCCTCCTGACACCAGGACCAGTGCTCTATTCACTGCATCACCAAGCCGCCCTGCAAAAGACCTCTTTCTTTATAGTCACCTCCAAAGATTTACATAAAATGTGGTGACACAATATTTATTCATTGTCATCTAGAAATTAACTATTCCAAAGAAATGCATTTTCCAAATAACTGAAATGTATGCCTTTAAGTGCTCATTTCATAAATTGGTTGGAAATATACCTCATACATAATGTGAATTTCCCTACTGTCTTAAACAGAGTACACTGTCAATAATTTCATCTTTTCTTATAATTTGTCACTATTCATAAATTATGCTATCATTTGGTGATACTCAGTATCTATTGAGCAGTTTAGGATTGTTCATCTGTGCTAATTGGTCATTGTACTGTCCTTTGTAATTTCTCATGTCTGTTTTTATTAGTTTTTCCATCTTTTCCCTATTTATGCTGTCATGTTTCATAGAATTTTAATGACAGAAGCATTTTCTCCTTTGTTGCTTTCTTCACTTAAGAGAGGCAGAAACATTCCTAAAGCATTCTGCAGGTACATTTTAAAAGCCAAACCTGAAGGGAATTCTAATAATGATGAACATCCGACCATTCATAATAGTGCTCCCCTCTTCCTCCAACCACTCTCTTCTCTACTCATTTACTTTTGCACATTGCAGGCATATAGGATTAATGGAGTTCCCCGAGGCCATTAGATACATGGCACAAGATTCACACTCTGAATGCTTAACCAAGTCCCCTGACTTTCTTCCTAAGTCCCTTGTGTTCATGGAATCATAGGATCATATATTTAGACCTGAAAGGGCCTTTGAAGTCATCTAATCCAAAGCTCTCATTTTCTTTTCAAAAAAGGAAACTGAGACCAAGCAAGGGGAAATGACTTGGCCAAGGTCACAGAGGCAGCGTCAGAACTAGGACTTAAATTTGGGTTCTGTAGTTCCAAACCAACTCTTGTACTATTAAAAAACACTGCCCTTTTTTTGTGGATATTAGAGTTGTCAGACAAATTACCTATGGATAAATTAGGTGTCATTATGCTAAGTAATTATATCCAACAAGTTCAGTTCTATTTCTATACAAATTTCAAATGGAAAATGGGGCAAAAACATTACCAAACTATACATACATTCTATACATACCCTTTGACCCAGAAATACCACTACTAAGATAAAGATGAAAAAGAATTATATGTAGAAAATTATTTTATAGCTTCTCATTGTGATGGCAAAGAACAGAAAATTAACAGGGTATTCATCAATTGGGAGTTGGCTGAATAAATTATGCTATATAAAGTAACATAATACTATTATTTTCTGTAAGAAATGATGAAGGGGATAGTTTCAGAGAAACCTGTGTAGACTTTTATGAATTCATGCTGACTAAAGCAAGAAGAGCCAGGAGAACAATTTGTACAATAACAGCAATCACATTGTAAAGACAAACAGCGTTGAAAGATTTAAGAACTCTAATGAGTTCAATAACCAACCACAATTCTAAAGCACCCATGATGAAGAATGCTACCCACCTACTCACAGATGATGGAATGGGTATATAAAATGAGACAACAGGGAAAATGCAGAAATTTGTTTAGATTGCTTATGCATATTTCATACAAGTGTTTTGCTTTTTTTCTTTCTTTTTCAGGGGGGAGGCAGGTAGAGAAATTGGGTTTTATTTATTAGAAGACAAAATTTATAAAGCATTGAAGAGGTCACATTTCACACCTCAGATAACAATAATAATTACTCACGTGAATTTTGTAATCTTAAAAAATTAAAATAAACTTAGGATTAATTGCCCCAATTATTTAGTATTCTTATATTTGTACATTTTTTTTAGTGATTTTTCCTAAAAATATCTTAAGAGCACGGAATAATGCTCTTATTTTTCTGGCAACTCAGTTTCCTTTTCTGTAAATTTAGGGCAATATTATCCATGATTACATTTCTCACAAAGTCATTGTGAGAATCCAGTGATATAGTTCATATAAAGTGCTTTATAAATTTTAAAGTTTTTTTTAATGTCCTTCACAACAGCTGCAACCACCCTAACCTCTTTTTTAAAAAAGATTATAGATAATGCTCTAATTGAATAAACAGAATGTATACTTTTGATTAGTTTTTCTATTTCTCAAGCACAGGACAAAATTTGGACTAGAATAGGGCTAGTTCTAGATGAAATTGTGAAGCAGTAACTTTGTACTTTTATTTCCACTAATATTCCTTGAATTCGGTTGTTCTTCCCTCCCTCTCTTCAGTCCTTACCTTTCTATCCAGTCAGAGATTGATTGATAAAATTTATTTAAATTTAATATCCTTCAAAATATTATTCTCAGATCATTTTTTAAGCAATTGGGGTTAAGTAACTTGCTCAAGGTTACACGGCCAGGTCTTTCTGGGTGGGTGCTAAGTGAGCCCAGGATTCGATCTCCAGGTCATCCTGACACTGGAGCCAGTGCTCTTACTCGCTGTGTTACTTGGCAGCCCCTCTCAGACCATTTTCAATGGTCTTAATAATACCCTCATGAGTTACTTATCCAAAGTATATTTGCAATTTAATAAGGGACTGTTAAAATTGTAAAAAAAAAAATCCTGTAAAACTCAAAGGGTTGAATCAATACTCTTCGAATTTCAGCACATGCAAATAGGCAGGTGTATGTTAGAGATTTTGGTTAAATTGTTCATAGGATCATCCATTTAAAAGGCACCTTGGAGATAATTTAGTCCTGCTTATTTTATAGATAAGCAAACAGAGGTATAGAGAGTGAATTGAGCACAGGCATATGAATTGTGAAAAGCTAAAGCAAGACTTGATCCTAGCTTCTCTTGATGAGGTGACCATAAAAATGAAGAGGTTACCCATAAAGAGGGTTAGGGTTGCTCTGGAGACCCCCAAATACCAATGTGCCTGGTCCTGCTGAATGAATTCGACTCAAGTTTTCTCAGCCAAAGAAAAGTAAAGTTTATTAAAAGTTTGCTTGTATTAGGCATAGAGTAAGTCTGTGCTAGGTCATTCTATGGAGCTCTCAGACCACATGGAAGGAAGATGGGATCTTATACACAGAAGGTTGTGGGAGGAATCTAGGGGTGGTCTAGAGGAGGAGTTTGGGGAGGGTCTTTAGGAAGAGTTAATGAGGTTAAAGACTGATTAGGGGTGGGAAGTTGCTGGAGGCTACCTGGAGCCAATGGACAATGGTGGGCTAGGCCAGTTCAAGGATGGATTGATATTTTGATGGGCTCAAGGATGGGAAGTAGATGGAGGGCTGGGCTAGGCTAGTAACAGAGGTCTGGACCCAGCCACAATGTAAGGCTTATGGCCTCATGCAAATGCTTCATCAAAATGGGACAATTCAATAAGAGTTAAAGGGGGGTTCCCAGAGCCTGATACCTCAAAGATTCAAGCACAGCTCAAGGGAGTTCCCAGAGCCTGCACCTCATGACTCTGACATCAGAGCCAGTTTTATATATACTGTACCATACTTCCTCCCTTTTCTTAGACACCTAAAATAACACCAAGACTCAAATACCCTATCTGTTTGTTCCACTACATTTATTCTCAGAGCATGCTGGGAAATCTCCCATAATGTCAACTTTACTAGGTAATATTTTTAGGGGTAGTACACCCATCCATCACCTCTCTCAATGCAGAAAATGTGGAGGCTATCACAGGTAACCAGGGATGTTTCTCAGCTGTTTTCAGAAGTTACTTGGTCTTGCTTAGAGGTCATAAAATCACTGCTCATTGTTGAGGTAAGTAAACCATATGTACTTCCTGGTCTACATTTATTTGTAAACATCATGCTCAAAGTTAATTCAATAACTATTTGTCAGTTGTCATATATGCCAGTCAATACCATCAACATTTTTCAAGTAAACTTCAATCAAGGACATTAACTGAAGTTTATAAACTGAAGGCAAGTTCTTTGACAGAAGCTGGTAGTTTTATGAGACTTAAGCTTCTATTATGTTCCCACTGAGGATAGAGAGAAACTGAACTGCATATAGCTTCTATTTGGCTAGTCACAATAGAAGGCAAGCTGAAATAATTCGTAGTAGATTGCTAAAATATATCACCCAGGCTTGAAATTTCACTTACCCTTACATTACCCTTTTATCCACCAAATATCAAGTGACTGCTCAACAAAAATTTCCTAAATGCCTACTATGTGCCAACCACTGTTCCAGGCATTGGGGACACAAGCACAAAAATTGAAATATTCCCTACTTGAAGAAGGCATTGCAATCAGTTGTCCAATCTTCACTAGGGCAGAAGGGAAAATCAATTAGTAAACATTTATCAAGTGCCGATTCTTTGACAGACATTGTTCTAAGCACTGGGGATACAAAAAGAGACAAAAGACAGGTTAAAAATAAAATTTTTCTAATTTTAGACTTGAATACTAAAACTTATATACATAATAAGAAAAGAAAAAGAAACAAATTTAAACATTAAAATTTAAATGTAAAATAAGAAAAGAAAAAAATGTCAGCACAGCAGAGCTTGAGAGGATTCAAAATCTATAGCACTATATTTCCATTTTAAGAAAGCCTATATATTAAATACTATGCATTGTGTTGAAAGCTGTCCATCTTTTCTTGCTTCCTTGTAGGTTTTCTTTTGTTCTCTGCTATACACTTTTTTACTTTGTTCTTTTCCCATCTTCTTCCCTCCTTCCCCACCCTGGAGGCTATAATTAAGTGTGGATATATTTATATATAGATATATATATATATATATATATATATACATAAATACATATATAAACAAACACTTTCCCTGAGAGATTATACTCCTAATCTTTGTTTTTATGTCAGTGCTTATTTCTTATTTAGTGTTCCTCCAGTCTACTTTACCTTGCCCACCTTTTACTTAAGTTACCCCACCCCCTCTCCAGCAATCCCTACCTTATCCTCCCTTCCCCTAAATCTCTTTTATATGTCCCTTTGACCTATTCCCTCACCCTCCCCTCTTAAGATCCCTCCCTTATCCTCTCCTCCCTCCCTATACCTTTAGTGTTTTACTTCTTTCTAAATTTAGAAGACTTTTATAGTCTTCTAGATGTTTATGTATTGTTCCCTCTTGAATCTATTCCAAAGAAAGTAGCTTTCCAGAACTAACAGCCCTCCTTCCACATCTAAGTGCTCTCTATTGGTTCTTCTTCTTGCACCTCATTTGTATAAGATAATTCCTCTTTTTAGTTGTTCCTGGTGTCATGTTCCTCTTTGAGAACAAAGGATAAACCATAATCTGTGAGTACTTTGATCTGCCTGAATGGGGACCCAGCTGACAGTTCCTACTGGGCAGCTCAGCTCATCTTTTCCTCCCCTCCCCCTCTTCCCATCTCCTCCCCTCTCTTCCCTTCTCTTCTCCTCTCTCCTTACCTGAACAATTTCTGCCCAAAGGAAGATAAATTTTGGTAGTCAAAAGCTACCTAATTAACTTAGGTTTCACTGTCTAGATTTCTTTCTCAAAGACCAAGCCTTAAAACCAGTTCACTTTGAATCTCCTGGATCACACTAGGTCCCTGTCCAAACACCCACTTATTGGTTATATTTTTGGCCCTTCTGGCTCAAAGTGAATGTAATTAGTAACTCTTTCTCTTTTGGTCAGCAACCCAGAAGGTCTTCCCCTCCCAATTTGTTTCTTTGCTTGTTCAGTTTTAATCAAAAGGGCCATCCCCAGAATCACTTCTTAAAGACATCAAATACTGGAAATGGGCCTTGCCCTACTCAAAAAGATAACTAGAAAAGACCTTTGCTTAAGAGGGCACTGGCAGAAAGCAAGGTTTAGGAGCAGAATCTCTCAGGGAAAGTATTCGTTTGTATATGTATTTATGTACAAATAATGTATGTATGCACGTATGTATCTATATAGAAATATGTCCACACTTAATTGTAACCTCCAGGGTAGAGGAGGAAGGAAGAAGATGGGAAAAGAACAAAGTAAAAAGTGTACATCAGAGAACAAACAAAACCTACAAGTAAGAAAGAAAAGATGGACAGCTTTCAACACAAAGCATAGTATTTAATACATGGCATCCTGGGCCATCTTCAGTCATCCTGATGAATATCTGTCCACTGGACCCAGATGACAGGAAGAGAACCTGAGGCTGGTGACCTTGCACAGCCCTTCCTCACTCAACTCAAAGTGAACTGCGAGTCTCCCTGATGGTGTGGTCCTCTTTGAGAACAAAGAACAAACCACACAACCACAACTTTTTGAAGTTATGTAATGCTCAGGTCTACCCTGCTTTTTCTTATGAACTACCCAAATACTAATAACGATCTTAGACTTATGTTTTATGTTTTATATACAAAAAAAGGTAAACAGTCTGTCCTTATTGTGTCCCTTGTAATTGGTGTTTGGTATATATCTCATGTTTCTCTTGGCTCATATATATCAAATGTTCTATTAAGTTTACTATTTTTTATTTTAAACAAAGCCCTGAAAGTCTGACAATTCATTAAATATCCTTTTTGTTTTATTCAGAAATATGCGTAACTCTGCTGGGTATGATATTTTCGGCCAGAAGCCCAGTTCTTTTGCTCTTCAATATGATACCATTGCTACGCCTTGTGTGATTCTAATTGTGGCACTGCCCTATGTAAATTGTTTTTTTTTTTTCTTGTTGCTCACAATATTTTATCCTTGAGCTGGGGATTTCAGAATTTGACTATAAAATTCCTGTGGGTTTCCCTCATAGGACCTCTTTCAGGTGGTAATGGGTGGATTTTTTTTCTATTTCTATTTTCCCCTTCTGTTCTAATGCAGGCCTGCACAACAACAAAAGGCCCTTGGGTCACTTGCTGCCCATCAAAGAATTTCCAGCAGCTGGTGAGAAATGTAGGGTTGCCATTGTGCACTCTCATCTTTGTTACATGACCTGGGACAACCAACTATCATCAGTCTCTAGTCTAACCTATCTGCAGCCTGAAGAAGTTTACAAGTTGTGTAGGCCTGTTCTAATGTTTCAGGACAATTTTTCTTTAATTATTTCTTGTATTACTGTGTCAAGAGTTTTTTTTTTTTGAACATAGCTTTCAGGTAGCTCGATTATTTCTGTGTTTTCTTGATCTATTCTCCTGATCAGTTGTTTTTCTTATGAGATGTTTCACATTATCTTCTAAATAGAAGTTCATTCTTTTAATTTTATTATTTCTTGATCTTTTGTAACTTTGGTGACTTCCCCTTGTGCCAATTCTGATTTTCAAGGAGTCATTTTCTTCCTTAAGATTCCGGAGCTCCTCTTCCAATTGGTTGACTTTCTTTTCATAATCTTCTTGTTTTTCTTGAATTGTTCTTTTCTTTTACTTTTTCCTCAATCTCTCTCATTTAATTTTTAGTCTTTTTAAAGTTCTTCCAAGAATTCTTTTTGGCAGGTGACCATTTGACATTACTCTGGGGTATAAGAGGGTTTCTTTGCTTCAGTATCCTCTTCTGAAGATGAACTCAATCTTCTCTACTCCCATAGAATAATCACCTCTAGTCCTGGGGTATGAGGAGGGATGGTGTCTCTGGCCTCAAATCCTGCTTCAGTTCTCCCCTCTGACCTTGAACCCAAACCAAACCTCCAGCCTCCTTTAAGTGCCCATAGCCAGTAGCATCCTTGCCCTACTACTTTTGCACTCACTGGGAGTGTGCACCTTCCTTCTCACTTGCAGCAGCCTCTCTGAAGCACAGCTGGGTCTGTTTTCATTGTCAGCAAAGTTTATCTGGATCTTCCCGGATAGATATATCTCAGATACCCAATTCTCCTCACTGTTCCAGGGGTAAAAAAGTTCCTGTGGCTGGCTGGGGCTAAAGCAGCCTCCCAAGACAGCTAGCCCCAGGGCTTGCGGCTGGTTTATAGTCCCTCACCTGGAAATGCTTACTTTTCACAGAGACCAAACCTCTTCCTAGGATTTTTCTTCAGATCTTCTCCAATTGTCCTAGGACCCCTGTTCGGCCCCTTCTCTTATTTATTTTTAGCTCACTATGTTTGCCCTGAGGCACTGCTTTATCTCTTTCGTGGAGGAAAATCTTGAGAGCTCAGAATTTTCTGACCTACTCTTCTATCTTCCCAAAATCCTCTCTAAAAATAAAACTTAAAAACAAGAGCCAGTTTCCACTCTCAAGGAATTCACAATGTAGTAGGGGAGATGATATACAAAGAAATATATACAAAACAATCTATATACAGGACAATTAGGAAATAATTGAAAGAGGGAAAGCACTATAATTAAGAGGGGTTAGGAGAGCTTCCCACAGAAGGTAGCATTTTAATTCTGACTTAAAGGAAGTCAGGGAGGTGAGTAGTTGGCATAGAGGAGAGAGAACATTCCAGGCATGACAGTCAGCCAGAGAAAATGCCTGAAGTTGAGACATGGAGTGTCTTTTTCATGAAGTAGCCAGGAAGCCAGTGTAGCTGGATTGAAGAGTATATGCTGGGGAGTAAGATGTAAAGAGACCTGAAATGTAGGAGAGGACTACATTATAAAGTGCTTTAAAGGTCAAACTGAACATTTTATATTTGTTCCTAGAGGCAATAGGGAAGTCATTGGAGTTTATTGAGTTGGAGGGTGACATGATCAGATCTGAGTTTTAGCAAAACCTTTTTAATGTCTAAATGGAGAATGAATGGATTGAAATGGAGAAACACTAGAGGCATGCAGATTTATCAGCAGTCTGTTGCAAAAACTACTTGAGGTGATGAAAGCCTACATAAGAGTATGGCCTGTATCACATCAGGAAAAGGGGCATATTTGAGATATGATGCAAGGATGAAATCGACATGCCTTGGTAACAGCTTGGATATGGGGCAGGGTGAAAGACAGAGGGATTTTGATTTAGATTGTGAGTCTGATGGACTAAGAGTATGGTGTTAGCCATCTGTAGCATTAGAGAAGGTAGGAGGACAAAAGACTTTAAGGGAGAAAGATATTGCGTTCTGTTTTAGAAATATTGGGATTAAGATGTCTACTGGATATCCAGTTCCAGATATCTGAAAGGTAGGAGATGCAAGATTAGAGATAAGCAGAGAGATTGGGCAGGAAACATAAATTCTACATCAGCATAGAGATGGTAATTAAATCCTTAGGAGCTGATGAGATCATATATGAAGTATAGAAGGAGAAGAGAAGAGGGGCCAGGAACAGAAACTGAGGGACAACTGTGGTTGTTGTGGTCCTTCATTCCTAAAGAGGACCAAAATGACATCACTATGGTAGGTCAAAGTTTATCCAACTGAGATTAATCAGACCAATGTGAGCTTGGAAGGCTCTACTACCCCTCAAGAATATATAGTCTATGTGAACATTTGGAGTAGAGATGTCTCTAAATTTGTGCATCTCACATTACTTCTTACCTACCACAGTTCTTTGCTCATTGAGCATTGTCTTTTTTTATATAAGTATACTATGGTAGGTTGTCTAGTCCCAGTGTCTACCATGTCTCCTAATCAATTGAAAAGTTCTTCAGAGAGACCGTGAGAGTGTCCTTGTATAGCTTCTTCTGACCTCTGTGTGAGCACTGGCATTGTGTGAATATTTATATCCCAATTTATATCACCATAATTTTAATATCTGTTTCAAAAAATAATTACTAAGCACCTATACATGTTGAACATTGTATTAAGTAAGTATTAACTCAAACCTGAGTCCCTTTTATGCAGTTACTAAGTTACGTGCACTATTATAGTCACGATTTCTGCATATAATTTCTGTTTGACAAGTGAAGTTCTGGGAACTTCTCCCAATGAGCTGGGCCCAGGAATTTTGGGAAATTAGATCTTCTCTTTCCTAATTCATTCATGCCTACTGTATTTATTAGTTCTGGGACAAATGTGAAGTTCAAAAAAGATGTGATCCCTGTACTAATGGAACTCACCATTCAATAAGGCAATGACACATATTCAAATAACCACATAGTGAAATAATTATAACATTTGCACAAGAGGTACAAGTCAAAAACTGTTTAAAGTCTGGACAGTGTTTCCTGGAGAGTAGAGTAATGTGGAGCTTGTAACTGTGCAGTGAAAGCTTTGTGGGAGGAAAAATTAGCTGAATTTTAAAGAAGGATTTTAATTTCTATAGGTAGAAATTAGTGGGGAATAGGAAGGATTACAGCCCAGGGACACAGGTGGGAGAGAAAGTGATATGTATGTGTGTGTATGTGTGTATGTGTGTGTGTGATACACTAAGAAAAGAAGGGTATAGCATTTAGGAGTCTTGGATCAGGTCTTAAAGCACTGATAGGGAATACTCACCAAGATAGGCAGTTAATTAAAGCATAGTGAGAACAGAGATACTGGGAACACAGAAGAAGCATGGGGGAGGGAGGGAAGAGGCAACATTTTTCAAGCAGTGGTAAAGAGAACAGAAATCTGTTTTTCAGTGGCATCAAAGAAAATAAGGAGATGCATGCAATAGCTCTTAACTCTCTTCTACTAAGTCCAGTGGGAAGAGCGATTAATCCTGACATTTTCCAGTGTGTCAAAGTCCCAATATATTGATAATTAGAGCACTAGAAGATTACTCGGAATTGGCTACTCTGACCCTGTACATGAAAGAGCCTTTCGTAAGCAATATAGCTAACAAGTGGTCAGTCAGTTTTTGACCTCAGATGGGGTAGAAGTCATCACACCCTGAATGGTTTCATTCCACGGTGGGGTACTCCAAATATTAGACTTAGTATCAAACCTAAATTTGCCTCCCTGCAAATTCTAACTGCTGTTTCTTTTTCTGACCTCTGGGCCAAGCAGGGCAAGTGTAATCTCTTTTCCTTACCAAATATTAGAAGTAGAATATCATGTTCCCATAAATCATCTCTGAGCTAAACATCTGGCCCTTCTACTGATCCTCATATAGCTTGAACTCTATGGTATTCATATTAACCTCCTCTTGATGTAATCTAGTCTATACAGAATAATGATAAGAAATAGACCTGTGATTACACTCCTATAGGGAACTCCTGGGTGAAGAAATCTCCTCTGGCAATACAAGTGGTCACCTTCCCTACACCTTTCAATCGCAGACAATTGCCTAGTGCACTGAGAAGTTTATAACTTATACAGGATAACACAGCCAGAATGTGTCATAGGTGGGCATTGAACCCAGATATTCCTGACTTTGAAGTCATCTTACTAGTTACTATGCTCAGATGCCTCAGCATTATAGCTGTTCAGTCTGTCATTATCCAATTCAAAGGATATGAAGTAAAAGATATGTGGTAAAGATAAGGTAAGAATAGAAAAAGACAAAAGAATAATTCCTGAATGGTGAGAAGAGGTTTGGGTTTGATTCTCAATTGAACTACTAACTCACTTTATAGTCTTAGACATCTCACCTCTTTTAGCCTTGGTTCCTTCATTTAAATGATTCTGTAGTATTCTATGATAATGTATTGTCATATTTAATGTGTCTTTTGGAAGATTTTGTGCCCTGACCTAAACCCATAACTCAAGATATGATATGATATGATATGATTAGAAGAGACCACAGCAGGACTCTTGTCTCCTTGTGGTTCTCATAAAGCAATCAAAAATCACATTAGCTATCTTAGTCATTATGGCACATAACTGATTCAGATAGAATTTCTTGTCCACTAAAGCCAGATCGTTTTCAGATTAACTGCCATTAGGTGTCTCTCCATCTTTCACTTGTGTAGCTGATTTTTTTAAAATTCAAAATATAAGACAAGTTCTTTTTTTCCTTATTCAATTTCATCTGTTCCAATTTAGACCTATTTTCTAGCCCATAAGTTCTTTTTAAATAGTATTTTTTCCCCCAATTACATGTCAAAACAATTTTTGCATGCATTTTTACAAGGTTTTGAGTTCCAGATTTTTCTCCCTCCCTCTCCTTCCCTCCTCTAAATTGTAGGCAATTTGATATAGGTTCTACATGTGCTATCATGTAAAACATTTTTCCATATTAGTCACAGTTGTGAAAGAAGAAACTGATCCAAAGGGGGAAAAAGAATAGAGTAAGTGAAAAAAATTGCTTCAGTCTGCATTCAGGGTCCAGCAATTCTTTCTCTGGATGTGGATAGAGTTTCTCTTTTTGTGAGTCCTTTGTATTTTTTCTTGGATCATTGTGTAGCTGCTGAAAAGAGCTGAGTTATTCATAGTTTATCATGACATAATATTCTACCCCATAAATTTTAAACATGCAGACAATAAACCTCATTGTGGCCCCTAGCTCTACTAAGTCTGGCCTAGATTAAAATGTAATAAGGAAATATTTAACTGGAAAAATACAACAGAACACAGATAAAGTTAATATATGGTTTTCTAAATTAATCAATGACTCAAAAGGATCCTTATGTACAGTTTAGAGGTTTCTGTTTCTATATGAGTTTGATGCCACTGTTCTAGCTCTTTGAGATCTTTTGTGTGTGTGTGTGTGTGTGTGTCCTATCATTCAATACATTGACTATTCCTAACAGCTTTTGTGTCATTTGCAGATTGTATACCTTTATCCAGGTAATTGTTTAGAGTGGTAAACAACACTAAACCCTGTCCAGATCCCCAGGCTACTTTATTGATGATTTCCTTCCAAACTAAATCATTAGTAAATACTACTTGAATCTAGACATTTAATCAATTTGTAACCTATCTAACTTTACTTTTTCTATCCCACATATTCTATCTTTTGCACAAGAATGTAATGTGATATATTATCATCTTCTTTGCCTAAATCCATAATGTTTTCTGATTTACCAGGTTCTTCACCTGTGGTGAAAAAAAGTCTGGAATGGCCTGCTTCCCTCCCCCCAAAAAATTAATAATCACCAAAGGAAGAGAGAATATTTCCATATTAGAAAATAATATTGTATGCAAACCTTTGTATTTCTATTACACACTTATTTCTAAAAATTAGAATAGATTCATAATGTCACCTTCAAAGCTATTTTCCTTATTTTTCCCCTCTCTGAACTTCTATCTTTGTGCAGTTTTTAAAATGTTTTAATTACCTGATTTATATTTCTCTTTTAGGTGGAACAACACTAATGCTAACTGCTATTTCCTAACCAAATCTTCTCCCTAATAAAAGAAAAATAAAAACTCAATTCTTTAACAAATATCTAAAAACAAACTAAATCCACATAGTTTCCATGTCCAAAAATGTGTGACTTATTCTGCATTTTGAGTCCATGATTAGGAGGAGGGAAGCATGTTTCATCATTTGTCTTCTATACTCACCGTTGGTCATTCTGTTGATAAGAATGCTTAAAGTCTTTCAAAGATTTTTTTTTCCTTTTACAACATTGTCATTATATAAATTGTTCCTCTGGTAATGACATTTGCTTGATAAAGCCATATTGACATTGGGATCAGCATTTCCTTTCACATATTTCACACATCTCTGAAATAATATGCGCTACAATTTTGCTTCGAATTGAAGTCAAGTTGTAGAGGGTACCCACTAAGACAGTTATGGTTGCTCTGGAGACCCCAAAATACCAACAAGCCAGGTCCTGCCAAATAAATTTGACTCGAATCTTCTCAGCCAAAGAAAAGTAAAATTTATTAAAAGTTCGCTTGCATTAGACACAGAGTCTAGGTCATTCTATGGCCCTCTCACTATTCTATGGCACTCTCACAAACATGAAGACAAGACAGGGTCTTATATACAGAAGGCTGTGGGAGGAATCTAGGGGTGGTCTAGGGGAGGAGTTTGGGGAGGGTCTTCAGGAGGAGTTAATGAGGTCAATGAGTGAGTAAGGGTGGGAAGTAGCTGGAGACTACAGGAAATGGTGGGCTAGGCCAGTTCAAGGAAGGATAGATATTTTGATAGGTGGGAAGTCTAGTAACAAAGGGTGGGAAGAGTAGTAACAGAGGCTTGGGCTCAGCCACAATATAAGTCTTATTGCCTCATGCAAATGCCTCATCCAATGGGATGATTTAATCAAGAGTCCAAGGGAGGTTCCCAGAGAATGTACCTCAAGGACTCAAAGGAGAGGTCAAGGGGGCTCCCAGAGCCCTTACCTCATCAAAGTCACTGATCTTATAGTTTATAAACTCCATTCTCTTCTCTTTCTGAAAACTGACACAACACCTTCCTTTCTCCAATCCAGGGGCACTTCCCTAGTTTGTCATGGTCTCTTATAGATCACCAGACATGGTTCAACAACATCATCTTCCAATCCTTTCAGTACCCTAGTCAATCCAAATGAGGTGAGGACCTCACTGAAGGCAGCTGAATCCTTTGCTGCTCTCTCATTACTTATAGATGACATCTATTCCCTATAAGCTATATTCATTTTCTTCAACCAAAAGACCCAAAAAAGCATTGTAGCACAAAATAAATGCTTTTTGACTGTTTCTATCATGATGACCATTTCTATTATCAAATAGAACTTTTCTATACACCCTTAGTACCTTTAAGAATGAGCACCATATGGGGCGGCCAGGTAGCACAGCAAGTATGAGCACCGGCTCCAGTGTCAGGATGACCGGCTCCAGTGTCAGGATGACCTGGAGATCGAATCCCGGGTTGAGACACTTAACACCCACCCAGAAACACCTGGCCGTGTAACCTTGAGTGAGTAAGAGCACCAGCTCCAGTGTTGGGATGACCTGGATCAAATCCAGGCTCAGATACTCAGCACTACACCCAGAAATAACTGGCCATGTAACCTTGAGCAAGTTACTTAACCCCGATTTCTTTAAAAGAAAAATGAGCACCATATTGATCTTACAGACTGGGTAGAAACAATTTAGTCTCCAAACCTTTTATCCTTGGAAAGTGAGATGAGGTTTCCCCTTCCACCTCCAAGAAAATAGTAGTGAGGATATTTGCAGTATCTATCTATCTATCTATCTATCTATCTATCTATCTATCTATCTATCTATC
>NW_027187323.1:11078838-11152366 GCF_028583685.1 Petaurus breviceps papuanus
ATCTATCTATCTATCTATCTATCTATCTATCTATCTATCTATCTATCCACACATACATGTGTATATGTAATGTGTGCATGTATGAATATATGCATATGTGTACATACACACATATATCTGTTTGTATATATGTGTATATACATATTCCATCTGTTTTAAGTAATAGTCCTTTTACATTCCCATAATGGGATGATGAGTCCCTGAGCTAGACTGATGGTTGTGTGAGCAGAAAAAGTATAATATATATGGAGGATATTTTCAGATAAAAATCGCGAGAGATGGCAGCTGAATTAATATGTGAAATGAATGAGTGTGATAAGTCAAGGATTACACAATGTGTGTGAGACCAGGCAAGTAAAATGTTTGTGGTACACTTGACAGTAATAGAAAAATTGTGAAGAGGGAATGAGTTCTGGGGGATAACATAATGATTTCTGTTTTGGACTTGTTGAGTTGAGATGCTTTTAGGACATAAAGTTTGAAATAAAGTGTGTAATACAAGACTGGGGCTCAGGAGAGAGATTGTGACTCTATACTTTTGGAGTCATCTATATAGAGATGCTCATGAACCCCTGGGAGCTTGCTAGTACATATGTAAAGAGAGTTTGATCCACATCATTCTTAGCAGTAGAAGCAACTGCTTCTTATCCCATCTCTGTGTTAAATAAGTATCTCATTCTTCTATAGCTTATTGACCATTCCAATACATTCCAGACTATTCATGTGCAGTAAATCTCCTTCTACTTATTCAGTTTTATTTTTTGTGCTACAATAACTTCTAGCTTTTTCTCCTCTCAGAGCCCAATGGACTGCATCTCTATTCTTAATTCTCCTGCTATTCATATTATACATGGGGATTTTCAGTTGTGCTTTGCCCATATTTGTGTCATTGTTATTAGTCCTTTAAGACTTCTTTCTCCTTTGTAATTCTCATTTCCTTTACTCTTTCCATTCCCTTTTTCTGTGCATTCTGCTTTGTCTTTGGGTCTATGTCATTTTTCTCTTTCATTTATAATTCTTTTGGGTTTTGGATTCATCTACAAGTGGCCTGTAATTTTTTTTTAATTTTCTTGGGCCTTTTCCTCTATTAATTTCTCTAGATGCTTTCTCTATTTTGTTTTTCCTTCTCTAAGGACTTCAGACAAAGAAGTATTTTGTGAAGCAAGTCCAGCCTATCTCCTTTCCATGAAAAGGATATATTTTCAATTTTGTTTACTGATTACATTTCTCATTCATCTGTAGCTATTTTGCTTCCCTTTCCCTCTCTCCTCCACCACCATCTGAAAGCCACTTGCATTGTCTTCAATTTTTGTTGATGTCTCTAATCCCTGATTTTTTTTCTCCTAAAGCTGTCTAAAAAATGTATCTAAGGGAATGCTGGAAAGTTGCTATTTACTCATCTTTTAATTCAACCAATATTTCTGGGCCTTCTATGTGCAGCAATGCTGGAAAATCTCTGGGGAATATGCAAAATTCAGATATTACATAGTTCCTATCTTTGTGGAGATTTTCACATTGGGGTAAGAAATGCAGCTAATTATAACACAAAATATTAAAATGACAAAGGCATCAGAAAGTTACAAAACAGTGTGTTACATTAAGTTTGAAGGAAAGCTTTCATGGGGGATATTCATGGGGCTTTTAAAATTGGATTTTAAAGGACAGGTAGTAATTTAATAGGCAAAGAGTTGAGAGCAGGACACTATAGGCATAGGTAACAATAGGAGATAAGGCCCAGAGAATAGTGTGTATTACCTGCATGAAGTATACATGAAGTAGAGGGAGTAGTTCAGTTTCACTGGGACTTAGGATGCATGGAAGGGTTTAATAAGAGTTCAGGATACAAAATAGGACACCTTGAATGATAGGGAGAGAGCTGAAACCGACACAACAGCACTAGATTGGCTACTAGGGAAAACTGTCCTCAGCCGCATCATAGCATGAATTATGAAGATTGGGGATTTTAAAGGAAGCTTTAGAATGGAGGCTGACATTGTTGATCATTAGACATGCTACTTTCTTCTGTGGAGACATGACTGATCATACATACACACAGTAGTGGATGGAATATATGGCTCATACGAGAACAGGATCACAGATTCTGAGTAGATCTGACTCTCTTAGTGACCAAGGAATTCATCATTTTATACTTCTACATATGAGTTGTTTCACCTTCCTGCATATCTTGGTCCCCCTAGTTGTTAATATTTTCTTCCCCCTCAAATTATGTTACATTTACTTCTCTGTACCCATGGTGAATTTCTTCAGAGCTTCTTGAGGACAGAACTGGGACTTTTAAATTTTTGTCTTTTTAGACAAATCCCTTGCCCCTGGGACAATTCCTTGCAAATAGAATGCAATAAATGCCTGTTGAATTTAATTAATAGCCCAAGGTATTAAATACAATATTTATTTTAAATATTATTAAACACAATAATCAATAAATACATATTGATCCTATGTATTTATATTGGGATAAAGACCATGGTGATAGTAGAGAACTCTTCTTTCTCATCTTTTTATGTATTATGAAAGTACACAGAGGTATGGCTCAGCATTCTTAGACAAGTCCAAATATATTAAAAATTCTATTCAAATCTCCTGAAAAATCATGGGAGATGTATGAGATCCATGCTTTCCTTGATATTACTGGGCAGTATCAAGTCAGGAGGGAATTCTGTGATAGTGTCAATAGATAGGCAAACTATTTGTCTAAAGCATAATATCCATATAGAAGACATGCATGGGATGAGGCTGGAAATGTAAAGCAGTGTCAGGTTGTGCAGGTGCTTAAATGACAGGTCAAAGAAATAAAATTTTATTTGATAGAAAACTCTGAGATCCTGGAGGGACTGGAGAAGAGAAGTGACTCAATTTTATCTGTGCATAAGGATAACTAAAGTTTTATGAGGAATGGTTTGAGATAGGATTTGGAAGAGAGTAGAAGTCAGATGTTCAACTATGACCCATGAAGATATTAAGATACTAAAAGATGAAAGTAATGCTATTCCATATAAAATTCCAGAAGCCTCTTTGACCACTCTGGCCTTAACTGAGATTTCTCTTATAAAACATCCAGTTTTTACCATGAAATCTAGAAAATAATTCTAGTCATATCCCACTGTCTTTTATTTTTCTGTTTGCTTTCATATGTGGTTTTCAAACCTCCCTAACCAAACCATATTCCTGATGGCAGGAACCAGGGCTTATACTTTGAAAGTATATCTTTGGGATATATAACTTCCCATCACAGTGCTAAAGGCACAGTAGATACTCAGTAAATCCAGGTTGGCCAATTAGTTGGTTAACTGAACTTAGAAATGGAGAATTAATACTAAAGATTGATAGAAATTTAGCTCAGCTATCCAACTAGAAAGTTCAGAATACAAATTATAATTACAATTATAAATTTAGAGTAATAGAGGACTTTCAAATGTTATCTAGCTCAACCCCTCTCATTTTATGTGTGAAAATTGAAGCCTAGAGAGGTTAAGTTACTTACCCAAAGCCACACTGGTAACAGAGTCATAATCTGAATACAAGTTATTTGATGCTAAGCCAGCACTCTTTCCGCCATACCCCTTCTGGGTTGTACCTTTGCCTGTACTTCTGTAAATCGTGCATCTATAGTCCCATATGCCCTCTCCGAAGTATGCTGGCTGCTATGTCAGTCTGCTTTTTATGTATAGGGTCATCATTCAGCAAGCATGTCTTAATCAGCTTCTGTATTTCAATGTTGTAAATCTCCTTGAACACTGAATGCCATAATTACATTTATAGCATGTAGTTTGCAGTTTCTCTTATCTTTCTTTTTGTCAGCGTAGAGATATATTTGCTTCTGAGACTTTAACAACTGTATGCCATCCTCCTTTTGGGGAAGGCAACTGAATTTTCCTTACTAGAGAAAATATGTACATTTATACATAGATGTATTAACAACTGAGTTTTTTTCTCCCACTTTAAAATTTTCTTTTTCAAAATTGGCCCTCCTTCCCTTATTGAGCGTGAGATAGTATTTAAATGTAGAACACTAAAGGAAAAATAATAACACTAATAAAAAGCCCTCCACCAGAGAAGTCCTTTGATGCTTATTGAAAAGAACCCTAGGTCATCCTGGTGGCCAAGATTCTTCAATTTAGAGGAAAGACTCCCTGGGAACACAAGTACCCATGCTAATTGGCTATTATCCAATTCATAGTAAATATTGTGATTGATATCCACTATTATAATTGGCTATTAACCTATTTAGTTTTCTTTACTTCCATTTCTCTTCCCCCTGAAAACCAAATGAAAAAATTCCCCCATGGGTCCCCAAGTATACATTCATTTTGACTCAAATGACCCTAAATTGCTTGCAATCAAATATAAGATTATCCATATATTCCTCATAACCATGCCTCAAGCACATAGGAAACATTGGAATCCTATAATACACATTTCTTTGACAAAATACGGAGTTCAAAGATCCCAAAGGATGGATTTACAAGGAGAGGTGAAACAAAGTAAGTAGCTTCCCACTAATTACCATCCTGAGCTCCACAAAGATGAGAACATCCCTAACACAAATCAGAAATGAGAATTTTACTGTCCAAAAACAGAAAGCTGGAAAATATTTTTAGAGGTGCTACACCACCACTCCAAGATGAATGTAGATTTGGAGGAAAAGCATACTTCCTTCACCTTTTTCCACCCTTGCTGAGGCCTTAGTTAACTATACAAAATGTCCTTTAATAAATCACACTTAGACATGCATGGGTTTTTACATTTTCCCTTCCCTAAGACCACAGTGAGTTACTATCCAATCACTGATCTGGAGAGGTCTTTGTCACCAAAAGTAGGAATTGAAGTAGGTGGAACAAATTGAGCTTTTCTTCTTATTTTAATAATACTGTCACTGAAACAAAGAGCCCTTATTGAGATTACATCAGTGAGTGACCCATATTCAGGTAGCCACTATGCTAGGTATATGCAAAGACAAATCTAAATAGTCTCTGACCTAATAGAAGTTACAATTTATTGGCTGCAGATTACTGGACCAAAAAGTTGACACTTACCAGCTAGGTGTTGCAATAGATAGTATTGAACTTGGAGGAAGAAAAGCATGATTTCCAACACTGCCTCGGATAAAGAGTATGTCACTTGACCTCTCTCAGTCTTAGTTTGCTCACCTATAAAATGGGGAAAATTATAATAATGATAGTCCCAACTTCATAGGGTTGTTACAAAGACCAAAGAACATATAAAGTGTTAAGTTGTCCGTAGAGCTTTATATACGTTAGCTATTATTATTAATCTGCAAGTTGTCCGTAGAGCTTTATATACGTTAGCTATTATTATTAATCCGCAGCAGTAGCAACAATAGGGGTAGTGATGAGGTAAGGGAAACATAAAATGTTGAGGTGTAATGTTAGGGGTGCTCAAGACCTCAAAATACCAACATGCCTGGTCCTGCTGAATGAATTCGATTCAAGTCTTCTCTCAGCCAAAGAGAAGCAAAGTTCATTAAAAGTTCACCTTAATGGGTAGACTCTTTTTTTAAATTTATTTTATTTTTTTTGGAGGGCAATTGAGATCAAGTGACTTGCGCAAGGTCACATGGCTAGTTTTTGTGTTAAGTGTCTGAGACTGGATTTGAACTCAGGTCCTCCTGACTCCAGAGCCAGTGATCTATTCACTGAGCCACCTAGCCACCCCTAATGGATAGACTCTTAAGGTAAGGAGCTTCCATATCTGTGATGCTGGCATTAGACAAGCAGGCCAGAATCATTTGACACAGAGTGAGTCTGTGCTAGATAATTGTCAGGCACTCATACCTCATGGAAGCAAGATGGGGTCTTATATACAGAATGGTTGTGGGAGGATTTTAGGGGTGGTCTAGGGGAGGAGTTTTGGGAGGGTCATCAGGAGGATTCAAATGAGGTCAGACTCCAGTGATGAGAGATTAAGGATGAGAAGTAGCTGGAGGCTACCTGGAGATGGGACTATGGAGGGTTTGGGAGGAACAAGGCTGGGAGCTAGCAGAACAAAGGAAGGCCAGGCTAGTAACTGGGCCAAGCAGCAAAGAAAGGCTTATAGCCTCAGGCAAATGCCTCAACAAATGGAAAGATTCAATCAGAGTTCTAGGGGTTCCCAGAGTGGGTACCTTATCATTAGTAGTACTTACATCTGGACTAGACTTTTAAGATACTATCTTATCCATCTCTTTCATTTTATAGATAATGAAATCAAGGCTAGAAAGAGTTGTGATTTGCCCATGATCACAAAGATCCTAAGTGAAAAAATGGGATTTGAACCAACATCCTTGGATTCTAAATCTAGTACCCACAAAAATCATTTTAGCCCTCCCAAGATGGGAAGACTTTTCTCCAGTTGTGTGAGGTTTTTTACCCTACTTATATGCAACCATTAAATTGATTTTTGGCAAAAGCTTATTTGGCAAAGGTTCTGAGTATCCAATTCTTCATGAACCCATTTGGGGTTTTATTGGAGTGGTCTGCCATTTCCTTCTCCAGCTCAATTTTACTGATGAAGAAACTGAGATAAACAGGGTTAAGTGGCTTGTCCAGTGTCACACAGCTAATAAGTGTCTGTCAGATTTAAACTTAGCTTTCTGATTCTTAGTCCAGTGCTCTATTTACTACATCACCTACCAACCCCAGATAGTAGTACAGATTCAGAATATAGAGCATAAAATACATTGCTTGTCTAAAAGAAACAGTCACAATGCCTATACATCACTTTGATAAGTAACATTCTATTATCTCTCTGCATTTCACTCAGGATCTTTCATGCCTTCTGGTGATATTGCTACTCTACTTGCCCTGCTCCCCACTGGTGTCTTATAGTAGACTGTCTTTACAAGCAATATACTCTCTGCTGGATATAGAAGACAGTGCTCCCTGCTGGTATAGTGTAACCATTGTGATCTGCTGGTCTTCTGCTTACTGCCCCAGTATGACTCCTTTAAGAAGACTTGTGCCTATAGGCAGTGGTATTCTGATAAATGCTTAATAACCAGTCCCATACCACTTCCCTCCTCCACCCCCCCCACACACACACATGCACACAAAAGCAATTCCCACAATACATTTTGAAATTTAATATTCATTGTTAACATATTCTCTATAAATCTCTTTAAGACTAGATAATCAGCAAAGCAATAAATTAATCCTTGATTTGTAGTATTTACTGATTTCTGAGGGATAAAGATCACACTGAAAAATTTTAACAGTGGGATCTCTCAAGTAGAAGCCAGATCTCATTGGTTCTAGCACACCATTGCCACTGGGCATGAGATGGTAGAGCTTATCTATGCTTCCACTTTCTGACTTCCACTGGAGTCCTCAACTAAGTGAGATGCTATATATAACCTCTTTTTTTTTTAATAAGAAAAACAGTAGACTGCCATTTCTCTTTTAAAGTCCAGAAGCTTAAATTATATTCCTTATAGAAAGGTAAGTTTTCCACAACACCCTGGTAATTTTTATCTGAATTGTTAACATATTCTCCATAATTTCCTTAAGTCTAGACAATCAGCAAAACAATAAATCAATCCCTACTTTGTAGCATTTCTACATTGATTTCTGAGGGGTAGAATCTAAGACAATCATCAAGTCAGGGGAAAATAACTGTTTTATTTTTTTCTCCCCAGAAGGGGATTTCTTAATTCTTAGAGCTTTAGGTTTTATAGAAGTCTCCTTAGCTAGCCTAGAGGAGCCGAGGTCTTTAAAATACAGAACCATCTAATCAGTGACAACAGGCATTATTTGTTTTCACTAAAGGATGGAAGATTGTCCACAATCTCTATCCAACTTAAGGTGAATGAATGACTGAATTGAATAAAGGAATGAAAAATTAATAAATGTTTACTTCATCCCAAACACAGTTCTAGGGATACAAATACAAAATTTGTAACTGAGGAGGCCAGGGAAGGGTGTTTTTAATCTGGAAAATTATGGGAATGATAAATCAAACAATAGGACTTCTGATTGGTGTGCATTTGTTGCTGCAGCTCTCACTTAAGATCTGAATACAAGACTATACTCATTCAGCTTAATTTTACTTTTCAAAAAAATGGGTTTCCTCAACTCTAATATGCTTTTAATGTCCCATGCTAGGGCATTGGAGAAAATAAACTAGTAGGAAGCACCACTTGGAGGTATTGCTCTTCCACTCAATCCTTTACTTCAAATATTGCCTATATTTAGTATACATGGTCAGCATCATTTGAACTGGGGGTGGGGAACTTGGGGCCTTGAGGCCACATATGGCCCTCTAGGTTCTCAGGTGCAGCCCTCTGATTGAATCCACATTTCACAAGATTTGGATTCAGTCAAAGGGTCACACTGGAGGACCTAGAGAGCCATACGTGGCCTCGAAGCCACAGGTTCTCCACAGCTGAACCATCTTATACCTGGCACAAAGCTGTTGCCTTCTTTACTTTAATAGAACTACTGTCCTGGTACTCAGTTTAAGTATATGGGTTTTGTACATACTATACAACCTTCTTGATGATCAACTACACTGATCTTCCTATTGTTCCTCAAACAAAACCATCTCCTTATTTCATACATTTTAACTGTCTCCCTTCCCATGCATGGTATATCTCTGTCCTTTTCTCCAGGCTTCTCTGGCTTTTTTCAATTCTAAGCTAAAATTTTGTTTTCTACAGGAAGACTTTCACAATAACCTCTTAATGTTAGGGCATTCCCAGTATTGACTATTTCCAATTTATCCTGTCTGTATGTTATTTGTACATAATCGTTTGCATGTTCTTCCCCCCCCCCCCCCCCCATTAGGTTATAAACTCCTTGAGAGCAGGAGAGGATTTTTGTTTGCTTGTTTAGTTTTATTTGTTTGTTTGGCTTTCTTGATATCCTCACCACTTAGCACAATACTTGGAATGTTTTAGGAGCTTAAGAAATCCTTGTTAACTTATTACTGATTTGACTCCTAGCCTGGCTTCTTGTCTCACACCACCAAACATTGCAGTTGCTAGAGTTCTGTTCTTCAGCCCTCTTGGCCTCGTGTTTTGGCCCCCGGTATTTCCCTGACGCTGCCTGGTCATTGCCTGTCTAAACCTTCATCTGTTAGTATACTGCTGGGCTTTTTGTAGCCGTCTTTATCTCTTCCCATTCTGTGTACTACTTCCTCTCCTGGAGCCAGTTCTGTTCCCTTGTCTTATAACTCGGCACTTGTCTGCTTTCTGAGTCCTGGACATCCAGACCTTTTCTGTTCTGATGCAGTTTATGATCATGTCTACTACATTTATTTTCAGTGTCTTGACACTCAATTATTAGCTGCTTTAGAAAGTGATTTAATTAGTTTATACACAGTTAGTTGAGGTCCCCAAATAGATCATTGGATCCTTGAGGGTAAGAACCATGTCTATGCCCTTAGAATGTCTTTTTTTTTTTTAATCACAAATTATAGCTATCAGTGGGCTCAGCTCATAGAGGCTTTTAACCTGGGGTCAGTGAATTTTTTTTCCCTTTTAAACATATAATTTGATTATTGTATTTCAATAGTTTTCTTTATAGTCCTATTAATTTTATTTTAGACTCTTAAAAGCATTATTCTGAGAATGGGCCCATGGACTTCAACAAACTGCCAAAAAACTTCCATCTCACACACACACTCACACTCACACGGAGTTTAATGATGGGTACCAAGCAATTGAATAAATTTGTCCAAAGACAAAATGAATATATTTAAGATGCCTATAAACAGAGTTCAGCACATGATTGGCAGAAGGAGTGATTAGCTGGGGGAAATGACAGCATACTATAATTTAGCAGGTGTATATATTACTTTCTTTTCTGAATCTTCCTTTCTTTTCACTGAGTGTGTGGAAGAGAAGCATTTAGGCATAGAATAAACACTTGATGAACTTGTTAAAGTGAAACCAAATTTAATAATCCCTCAGAATGTCTGTGTATTTAAACAATCTAGAGCCAGTAACAGTGATAACAATGTTTAGATATAAATGCAAAAATGGCTAACCTTTTTAATCTCAATCCCATTTCTAGAAGGAACAATAATATATAAGAATGGTAGAGTATATTCCTTCTAAATAACCAAACATTACAACATGTAATCCAACTCAGCTCACACAATTAACTTTCAGCAACTTATGCTATGACTCCTAAGTTAAGGATATGCTTCCATTAATTGATACTTGAATGCAGACAACTGCTTCTGAGAAATGGCCACTTTTTTTTTCCAGATACTGCTCACTCAGGGACAAAAAGCCAAGAAAAGCCTGAATAACTTACCTGTATTCACACAATTGCCGAGGAAAGTATGCACTTCACTTCTCATTATCTTCCATTTGAGAGCTCATCATGAAGAACTATGGAATTTCCTTTTGTCTTTAAAAGTAATACCAAAACACTGGTTTCTGAAAAATTTTAGTAGATACCTAGGAAATGGAAGTCATTTGACATCTGAAAAGTAAAAAAAAAAAAAAATCTCTGTTTGTTTGCATATTTCCCCCACAAATATTTCTTTCCTTCTGCTAATGCACCTCATTTTAAGGAGTAAATATACATTTTGGGGTTATAATTTTCCTTCTGGCAGGCTGACAATGTTAGCTGAACTTCTGAAAGCTTGATGAGAGTAGATAAAGAGGTGTGAACTGTGTTTAATTAAGGCCTGGTTAAATGAAATGCAATTAATTTAATTTTAATTAATTTTCACTCATTAAATTTTAATTTATTTTAATTAAGTAAATCCTGTGTAAATGGAAAAGAGATTAACTACTGTTCACATGTGTTTGAAGTACTTTTATCAAGAGGCTCTGTTCTGAAGGGAATGGTTGCTTACAGAATAACCACCAGGGGGCAGTTCTGTTCACTAGTGTAAACACATTATCTCCTGTTGTTGAAGAATATCACCACTTCAAGATTTCACCTTTATACAGGCCACTCTTCCTCAAACATTTTTGAATGAGAATAAAAATATCTGAATCAAAAATACATGACTTGAAATTAAATAATTTATAATTGTTTTACTACTCTATATGTACTATTAATATGCCTTTGTTCATAAAGTAAACCCTATATATTATCAACAGGAAAATATAAATTTTAAAACAAACATTTGTTGCAGCAATATTATTATTATTTTATACTATACCTTACGACAATGAGAAATCTAAGAATCTCCTTGACAATGGGATTTTGTTGTGAGGATCAAATGAGTTTATATTTGTAAAACTTATAGCATCATTCCTGGTACATAGTAGGCCTTTAATAAATGCTTGTTGAAGGATACATTTGAATACTTCAGTAGTTTAAAGAGTCCTTGATTTCATCAATGAGGCATTCCCTCCATCCAGAATTTCTCTACATAGCAAGTAGATGGGTTTCATATGTTGCCATGGCTGAACACTTTTCTATGGATGTAGCACCATGAAATGCAATGCATGAGCAGCTTTTCAAAAGAATGCTTTTAAGGTTCTGATTACACAGTATAGTGAACACTCCATTTATTCCACAACAAATCAGGGCAAAACATACACAGAAAATCAAGGTACAACTTTCACAATGTTATAACTTATCACAGATAATCAAAATGCAGAATTCACAAAAACTTGTTACAGAAAATGACCATATAGTTTCCACCACAGTGGTCACAAAGTTTTCAACAAAGAGCAATAATTTAGTAACTCAGTCATTCAATCATCCTTAAAGAGGTTTGTCTCCTCAAGAAACACAAAATACAATAGTCAAAGTTTTCCACTCATAGGGCACACTAAACTAACTCAATCAGTCACTTATTCAGTCATCAATCACTAAGTACATCATTTAGTACTCAATCATCCTGCATCATTCACTATTCAAATAATCAGAAAATACACAAACCCTCCAACCCTAGGTCACTAGTAAATTACAGTTACTCAGTCAGTACACAGTATCTAAGTAAAGTCTTCCTTAAGCTTGACTAGGGGTGGTCTCTCAGATTCCCTGGATCCCCTTCCATGGTCCAAGGTCCTACCTGGATTTACCAAATTGTCACATGGGTTCAAAGGCAGACAGCTCCCAGGTCCTTGTCCAGCTCTCTGTGAAGTTTCTGCTCCACATTGGAGCTCATAGTATCCAGTCCATCTCAAATATTTCACAATCTCTGTGCCTGGGGAGACAAGGCTTAACAAAGCCACAAACAGGTTTATGCAAAGTACCAGCATCACAGTCATGCTTCCTCAGTCTTTAGCAGCTCTGGCTGGCCCCTGTAAATCCTTAGCAGCTTCAGCAACTCTGTCTGGCTCTCAGGTCTGACTGGCTCTCAGAAATCCTAAGCAGCTCCAGCTGACCCTTGTACTGAGCAGAAGTTTCATCTGGTTCTCAGAATCAAAATCACTCCATCCAGGTTTTCAAAATCAAAATCATTCTCTCCAACCTGGGAAAAGGGGGGGGGTGCTTTCCTCTTCAGCCTTCCCAGTGGCAGCAGCTTCTGCCTCCATGAAGCCTGCTCCAAAAAGATCTGTCTCTCCTTCTCTGGGGCTTTTCCTTATATACAGTATTGCCCCTCCCTGTCCAGCCCCTTCCTGTTACATCAGCAACAGGAGACAGGAGTTCATACCTGTCATTTATTTAACAAAGGCTTAATCTGACCTAGGTGCTAAGTACCTCTTCCCTTAGCAATATAAAAGGAACTTCAAATTTCATTACTGTTGCATTCTACCCCTCCAGGATCCTTGGCCTTACAATTCCAATCTAAATGGCCATGGGTCCTGGAAGAAATAGAGGTGCTATGCTTTGTAATCCTGCCAACAATGCCATAATGTAAAGCCAAACATGAACAGCTTTCCAGAGTATGGCTGCTGTGAACAGCTTTTAAAGTTCTGATTACACAGTATAGTGAACACTCTATTCAATAACAAATTAGAGCAAAACATTCACAGTAAATCAAGATATAGCATTCACAATGTTACAACTTATCACAGATAATCAAAATACAACCTTCACAACTTATCACAGAAAATGGCCACATAGTTTTCACCACAGTGATTACATAGTTTTGAACAAAGTATATTTTAATCAATCACTTAGTAACTCAATCATTCAATCATCCTTAAGGAGGCTTGGCTCCTTAAAGGTCACAAAATTCAATAGTCAAAATTCTCCACTCATGGAGTACACTAAGTTACAATATCAGTCACTACTCAAAACTCTCTTAATTGTTAGTGTAAAATACAAAGGCCTTCCACTCCTCAGTCACAAGTAAATCACAATCTTCTTAGTCAGTTGACAATATCCAGCTTGACTCGAGGCTGGCTCTAAGTTTCTATAGTTCTTCCATGGTGCTACATCCAACTGTCACCTGGATTCAAAGACAGGCAGCTCCCAGTTCCTTGTCCAGCTCCTTGTCTACTTCTTCATCCAGTTCCCATTCCATATTGAAGCTCACAGTGTCCAGTACACCTCAAGTCCTTCACAGTTCCTGTTTCAGGGAAGACAAAGCAGCATCACAGTCATGCTTGATCAGTCTTTGGCAGCTCCAGTTAGCCCTTAGAAATCCTCAGCAACTCCGGCTGGACCTCAGACTTAGCAGAAATTTCAGCTGCTTCTCAGAAACAAAATCATTCCATCCAGGTTTTCAAAATCAAAATCATTCTCTCCAGCCTGGGAGGGACTTTCCTCTTCAGCCTCCCCAGCAGCAGCAGCCTCTGCCTCCATGAAGCTTGCTCCAAGAAGATCTGACTGACTCAGCAGGGACTTCTCCTTATATACACACAGCATTAGCTTCCTGTTTCAGCCAACCCCTTCCTGTTACATCAGCAACAGGGATTCATACTTTCTGTTTCTTTAACAGAGGATTGATTAATTACTAAGTGCTAAGTATCTGTTACCTTTCCCAATAAAAGGGATCTTCAAATTCAAATTACATTACCATTATACATGGCATCATAGGAAGAGTATTGCATTTGGAAACATGTCAAGGATTCGATTCTCAGGTTTTCCATTTACTACTGGTGTGATTTTAGGCAGATCACTTAACTCTGTGTCTCAGTTCCAACATCTGGAAAATGAGGACATTGGATTTCAATTCTAAAACAAGGCTTTTATAAGCTTAGGACTTCATGACTGAACTTGTGAAAATTAAGCATCTAAACACTTAGCTGGGTCATTTCTTCTATGATAGGTTATTTTTGGATCTTTACTTTAAGTCTTTCTAGCCATGTGGGAGCTACAGAATCTTGAACCTCATTGATGTATTGTAGATGACATAGGATGAGCAATGGATAACATATATTAAGATTACAAAGTTACCTCTATGCCACAGTGAAGTACTGAATTTAAAGCCTTTGGGAATATGTGTTTGAATGGCAAATGCTAATTATTAGGCGCCTTACAATTTTTAAAATAAATCTGAGTTAACAAAATTATAGTTAATAATTTGATGGTAAATTAGTTAGCTATGTTTACTGAATTTCTTACTATCCCCCTTTAAGCTCAAGAAAATGGGATCCTATTCTGCTGAGTGAGTAAACAGTTGAAATAATTACTTCACAGATTTTATCAAGAAACTTTTATGCAGGCACTGTGACAGTTTCTTTAAGGAATTATTTATGTACAGTTATATTCATATGTGTATATACGTATCTCTATATGTGTCTCTATTAAGTATGCATTGCAAATATATGTGTGTCTACACAGACATATATTTGTTTTGCTTTTTCTTCTAGGGCACGGAGAAATAAGTGGAATATCTTGTAAATGGGTGATCACACAGCCAATATCTGCCAGAGACAAGACTTAAAATCAGATCTTTCAGACTCCCAGACCAGTCTTTTATGCATAAATGAGTAGCAACAGCATGGTGTGTCTCTACTGAAAGAGTTTTGAATCTGTTGTCCATGGATAGATTTCAAAGTGTCTGTGAACTTGGATGGGAGAAAAAAATCCATCTTTATTTTCACTAACATTTAAAGAAAATATAGCATTTCCTTCAATTAAGAATGTAGCCAGTAAATCAGAGTAGCAAAGTTTAGATGAGTAGTGCTTTTTTTAAAAAGTAAATTTATATTCCACAAATATGCTCACTTCATGTCTTCTCGTTCAAACATTATCCAGTCTGTAATGGAGACTTGAAATGTAGTTTATTCACCTAAAAAAATCTGACTAATCAGGTTTGGAAACTCTAGAAGAAGAAGAGTGGCTTATTCACAAGAAAAGTTAAATATTACATCTGAGAGTATCCATTCAGCATAACAAGTGATTTGCATGGGAATTGTGGACTTCTATTCATCAATTTTTAAAATGTTTGTATTCACAAATTGTACACATAGAATAATAGTGTTATTTTCACCTGTACTACAAGAAAGACTATTACCATGCTATTCAGCTTATGTTTCAGCATCCTTATATAAATAATACAAGTGCCATGAAGGGTAAGCAACAACCTGAAAAAAAACATATGCATGGGTTTTCTTTTGAAAAGATAGAAAACAGAGTGCAGTTATAACAAAGTTCATTCTCTGCTATTAAACATTCATCGTGAACACATAATCAGTGTTGTTCTCTATCAGGAAACCCTATTAAACTGGAAAATGAATACTCAAAAATACTGTAATTAAACACCATTTTAATTTACTTTTGAAAGAATAAAGTAGAAGATGTGATACTGATGTTATAGCACTAATTGTGTCTCTTATCACAATAGTGTAATCAGCTTTGAGCAGGGTACATGAATAACCCAGCATTAGATCTGCATTAATTAAACATATTGCATATAGCCAAGTAAAGAATTGGGCTACACTGAATACAACTTGGGCAGCAGAAGCAGTCAGTGAATAACCAAGGGCAGAAACAACTAAAATACAGGTGGCTAATGAAATAATCCTCGTTTTACCACCAGGGTCAATGTTATATTTTTCTACCACAATTCCTTTGAGGCTTTCTGCAAAAATACAGGCCAATATGGGGGATTTTTGCTATGATAGCATTTTAACATCATTAGGTAGCCCACAAGGTCAGTATTCTACCAGATGAGGTGGATAAGAAAATGCTGTGACAAGGGGGAAAGCCAATCAAAGTGAGATTTTTTTCCTCTTTTACATATATACAGATATAGATATAGTTTTTGTTTGGGGCTTTGCTGATGACATCTCTTTTCATTTCTCACTGCCTGTGGTTTTGCAGTTTCAGCCTCAGAGTTTATACAAGCAGACAAGTTTCAAACAATTTAAGATCAAATGCATTTTATGTTCTTTGACCCAAGGACAGGAAACTTTTGTGGGTTGAGTTCTTGATGGGGAGATTTCTGACATCCTATTTTTGCCAAGGAGTCTATAAAGTAACATCATTGAGACTGTCAGTTTCCTTGACAAGATAACTTGAAAGCAAAATTGTGTGTACCAGAGTATATTTGAGTTCACCTCAGGCTTGGTGAATTGCACGAGAGGCAGCTTAATCTGCAGGGTATCCAAGACGATCAAAAGGAAAAGCAAAGCCAGTCCCCTACCTTCCACAAGTTGTTGGTGTGTGTGTGTGTGTGTGTGTGTGTGTGTGTGTGTGTGTGTGTTCCTTTTTCTTTTCTTGGATAGTTTGAATAGTGATTGGGAAGTTTCTTCTTCTCCTGTATTTAAGAAACTGAAGTTTTCTTGAATCATATTGCCTAGTCATATTTTTTTGCATCAAATCAAAATGAAGGTTTATTTATTTTTAAAAAATCATATTTTTCATCTATATCCATTTCTAGAAAATATTATCTAATACACTTCTATTTAAAGGTGTAGAAATCATAATGATAAAAATTTCTGATTGCTATTTGTTCATTGCTGCTGAATATTAGTCAGATATCATTAATTATAATCTAGTAAGAATAATAGATGGCATTCAAAAAAAAGGCAATATGGTATGGTAGATAAAAGACTTGGTCTCAAAATAAAAAAAGAGCTAGGTTTAAAACCTTCCTCTGACATATACTGGTTCTTTGGCCTTGGCAACTCAGTGTCCATGGGCAGTAGTATCCAAATTAAATACAAGTGATAGCCACTATACTATACATAAGGATTCCTGTGAACTGTATATTGACTTTGTTTTAAAATGTAATATTTTCTTTGCTTTATTGTATTTTTATTTATTTTATTAATATTTCCCAAGGTTGTGAGCAGCAAGTGATGCATTGACTACATGTTTGACAGCTCTGTTTCATCAGTGCTCTAAGACTATAAATTGCAAAGAGGATGGCCAACTAGATTGATGGGAATTTTTCTTCACCTGGTATTTCCCTATACCAGGGAACTCACAGCTTTGGTCCCTAATCCTCCATGACAATCACCTAGCATTTTTAAACTTTATAAAATATTTTATCAACATTATTTTATGTGATCCTTATAACTCAGAGGTCAGTGATCATTTTATAGTTAAGGACACTGAGGCTTAGAGAAGTGAAATAAGTTATCCAATGTCACAAAGCTAGTAAGTGTCAGAGGCTAGAACTGAACCCAGGTCTTTGTGACTCCAAGTCCAGGACTACATCATACAATGCTGCAGCTCTAATGTATAATTATGTATATTGTGTGTATATATCTACCTATGATATGTGTTACATATTTACTTGTTTTAAAAAGATTCAGTATAAAATTTAATTTCATATATTAAATAATATTTCCCCCAAATTTTAGGTAAGTAGATATTTTTATTCAGCGCAGTAGAAAGATATGGTGATGTAAGAGGACCTGTGCTTGAAGAGCATTCTAATTATTACTTGGTGACTAGGAATTAGTTACTTAACCTTCATGGACATTAGTTTCCTCATCTGTAAGAGGAGGAGATTGGGCTAGATTGCCCTCTGGGTTTTCCTCTAACTTTAGATCTATGTTAATTATATCAAGGATCCTAGATTAAAAAGGAAATGGAGAGATTGCACAGGTTTGTTTGTTTGTTTGTTTGTTTCTTTAAGGAATCATAGTTATAAAAAAAGAAAAATCAGGTCAGAGTTTTCTTACATTCAATGAAATATCCAACAGGTATTCATTAAGCTTCTGTTAAGTGTCATACACTGTCCTAGGTACTGGGTCTACAAAGAAAATGAATGAAGGAGCTTCCCAAGGATGCCAGTTATTCTGAGACCTGTCAGTCCTCTTGAGATTTCATTAATTTCTTCATATTTGTTCAGATGTTTACCATTTTCCAATTTTTGTGTTTGATGATAGGACTGCTTGGAACCTGTGATTTCATTGGTATAGGGAACTCTGAGTTGAGAAAATACCCTCTGCCCATGCAGTTCAGTACCCTTTTCTGGATTTTATATTCTTAAAAGTGTTGCCTCTATGCACACATGCCCACAGACAAAGCAGTGCTTGCAGTAGGAGATGGCACATAGATCAAAACTTGATGGAAAATAGAGATTCTGCAAGGCAAAAGTGAAGAAAGAGTATATTTTTGGCATTGTGGGATTGTAATGAGGCCTGTAGATGGAGGGTCCTTTTTGGGGAACATAAAGTAGACCAGTTTGGTTTGACCAAAGAAGGAGAAACATATACAATTAAACATGGAAAATTAGTCTGGAATCAGACTGGGAATAGCTTTAAATGACTCCTTGTGGAAGTCAAATTTTATACCTGAAGCAAGATAGAGAGCCATTCAAGACTCCTGAGAATGTAAGGACTGGGATGATTTTTAGTTTTAACAAGATAATTTGTTCAGGTTAGTAGAGGACAAATTAGAATAAGGAAGTCAGGTGTCCAATTAGAAGTTAATCATAATAGTTCAGAAGAAAGAAAATTAGAGTCTGAACTAATTGCCATGCATGGAAATGAATGGAGAGAAGTAAGAGATGCTACAGAGGTAGAATCAACAAAACTAGGTATTCAGTTAGATATGAGAGATGAAGTAGAGGGAAGAGCCAAATATGGATTTAATATCGTAAACTTAGATGACTCAAAGGGTGGTATTCTATACAACATAAATAGAGATGTTTGGAGAAGAAACCAGTTATATAGGAGGGAGAGATATAATGCATTCCATACTGGATATATTGAATTTGAGATGCCTTTGGGACATGCCAGTGGTGTTGTTCAATAGGCATTTGATGATGTTAGATTGGATTAGGAGAGACTAAGACTGACCATATAGATTAGCTATCTGGTAATATTCATCAACATAGAGATGCTAAATTGAACCCATAGAAGTTGATGAGATCAACAGAGAGAGGATGTTTAAAGAAGGGAGAGAGAAAAAAAAAAGGATCCCAGGACAGCACCTTGGCAGGTAAAGTACAGGTTAGCAAGTGGAAAGATGGATAATAACCATCACTAATTTATCAAATTATTATTATTATTGTTATACATTACTATTGAATTAATTATCATGAATGTTTAACTCTCCTCTTGTCTATATTTTACCTCTGTCTAGGTGTGAGATAGTCTTATAACAATAATCATCACATAAATAGATCACATAATGCTTCTCCTTCTGATTTCTTGAGTTTTCTGTGTATCTTCTTTATATAAAATATAATGCAATTTTCCTTTTCTTTGAAGATAAAGTCAGCTTGATCAGTTGGATTTGACTGTAAAGTATAAGCTTCCAGCCACATATCTAATGCCTTTGTAGAGTTGTCAAATGAAAGAGGTATTACACTTGTTGATCTTGCTTACCAGAAAACATGCAGAACTAAAGCAATAGCCAAAAATTATCAAGAAATAAACTTCTACTTGATGAGAACAGGTGAAACATTTCTAATAAATGGTAGAATTTCTAATGCAAAAGTGGAAAAGTCTATGAGAGCCTTGTAGGCAGATAAGCACTATAGTAGATAGATCAGTGGATCTGGAATAAAAAAAAAACTTGAGAGCAAATTTGAACCCTTCAAATTGGAAATTTCTTTGGCCCTGGAGAGTTCACTTTTTTTCTTCAGCCTCAGTTTCTTCTATAAAATGGGGATAATAATAGCACCTACCTCCCAGGATTGTTGTAAGAATCAAATGAGATAATATTTGTAAAGCACTTTGCAAATCTTAAAGTGTGCTATAAAGGCTAGCTCTTCTTTTTCTTCTCCTCCTCCTCCTCCTCCTCTTCCTCATTATTTATGATAATTATTATTACTAAGGAAATCTCTACTCCCATAAATGGAGGATTTGGAATGGATGTGAGAAGTCAGTGATCCTACTTTCAGGCCTGCATGGGGAAATTGTTGGAGAGAGGATATGTCCCTGGTATCACAGAATGGAATGTAGAACTTATGTTCCCATATCAAAGGAAACCATGCTTAAGAAGAACATTGGGAAAATATGGATTCAACTTATGCCACTGATGCCATATGATCATGAGAAAATCACATCTCCAAGCCTCAATTTCCTGATCTCTTGAATGACACTGATATTTCTAGTAATTTTCTGACTGAATTGTGAGAATTAATTGAGGCCATGTATATAAAATGATTTTATAAAACTTAATGTGCAATATAAATATCAGCTGTTATTATCATTATAGTATTACTAGTATAATAGTATACTTTAGCTCCATCTGAGGCAAAGGAATTACTTGTTAACTTTTACAAGTCGTTGAAGAAGAAAATGTTTTTCATGACATACTTTCATGTTTGATCTGCCTTACTAACATTTCTCCATTATTTTATTAATTCTATACAATCAACACAATAAATCAACCTCTAATTTGTAGCATTTGCTAATTTCAGAGACAAATTCTTGTAGTGAAAATTTAGCATTTGTCTTTCACATATCATTTCAAGCTGACTAAGAATTATCCTGATTTAGATCAGATTGACTTTTGTAGGTTGCACAGAAACAAAACTCCTCTGTCAATTAGTCAACTATAATTTATTAAGGACCTAATATAAGCCAGGCGCTGTGCTAGAGACTGGGGATATAAAAGAAATGAAAAACAAAAACAAATGAATAAAAAAACAATCCTTTTTCTCAAGAAGCTCACAGGCTAATAGAGGAGACAATTTATAAACTGTGTGCAAATAAAGTACATACTTGATAAACTGGAGATAGTCTTAGAGGAAAGGCATTAAGATTGGGGAGCACTTGGAATTATTTCTTGTAGAATTTAAACAGCATAACCCTTTAATTTAGAGAAATATGACATGGCCTGAGTATAGTTTCAATATATTTGTATGCAATTCTTAGTAGAGTATTCTGCACTATTGAAGAACTGGTTCTAAAGACCAAAATAAAAAGAGGGCAGGGGGAATCTGCTTATGCACATATACATTTTTGTTTATATATTTTTTATTGACGTAGTTAATGCTTCTAAAGCATGTCAAAAACATGTACATCAGCAGGTCAGTAAAGCTTACTACTTCTCTCACAGGGTAGCATATTTTTGATAGTGTGTATGGCATCTTATCTGGAGCATTTCCTGTTGTGCAACACCTAAAAAAGGCCCGGACATTGCATAATTGATACTATTTAGATTCCACTTCTAAAGACTGCTAGACTTTCCAGAAGTTCTCTACACAAATAGATAATCATAGAAAGAAATCCTTTCAGTTGCTGGGTGAAATTGGTGAGTCATGCTGACCTAACAATAACTCACAATTACGTAATAATAGGTTAAATTTATACACTTTTGTATCTACAAAGCCCATTTCTCACAACTCCTTTGTGAGGTGGTATGAAGAGAGATTCAGTTTGACATTTCTTTCTCTCATACAGATGAGTAAATTGAAGCTTAGGGGAGGTAAAATGCCTTACCCACGGTCAGTCAGAATACATTAGAGATCTAGTTTAAAAATTTAAGTTTCTCTTCCCAGTCTCCTCATTTTAAAAATGAGGAAAAGAGAATACCAAAGGGTAAGGGACATGCCAGAGGTCCTAACAAATATGGTGAAATACATTTGATAACCAGTCTATCAGTAAATAAAAAGTTATTATGGGTCTACTATGTGTCAGGCACTGTGCTGAGAGCTGGGGATGCAAAAAGAGACAAAAGAGCATCTCTGCTCTCAAGCAGCCTATACCCTAATGTACCAGACAGCAAGCAAACAAATATATACAAAGAAAGCTACATACAGGATGAATAGGAAATGATTTAGCAGAGGAAAACCACTGAAATTAAGAGGGATTGGGACTTCTAATAGAAGGTGAGATTTTAATTGATACTCAAAGAAAGATAGAGGGTGAGTAGGCCTAGTGGAGGAGGGGGATGAAACTGAATTATCACTTAAACTAGTCAAATAGTTGCATGAAAGAGATTTGCAAATATCAAGCTTGCATAATTAAATTGCAGTATTCTCTTTACCAGCCAGATGTAAATAAAATACACTAGTAGGCCAGGTGTGTAGCCTTAAATTTCCTGGTCTGATTTTAACTAGCTATATGACCTTAGTAAAGGCAATTAACCTCTCTAAGCCTGGAGCTTTGGTCCAGCACTCTTTCAGATAAGCTATGCAAGGCAATTTGTTGAGAAAACACTTACTCTTCAAACACAATGTAAAGAAGTAACTAATTTCCAGCCAAGCATGTTAAGGGTAGTCAATAGAATTTAAATGAATGAGCCAATCCCCAAATATTTATCAAAGGCCTACTACTTACTGGGCAATGCACTAAAAAGTGAGGAATCAAAGACAAAAATGAAACTATCCTTTCCCCTCAAAGGGGAGGGGAGAATTAGCGGGGGGGGAGAGGGGGGAGATTGCATGTACATACATGCAAATTATCTAGAATAAGTAACCTGTAGTCTAGGAAGCTAGGATTTCAGGAGTTGAAAGACTCATGAAAGGTTTTGGATAGAAGATAGTGCTTAAACTGAGTTTTGATGAAAGTAAAGGATTTCATATTATTGAGGATGGCTAGTGCCAAGTCATGAAGATAAGAGATATTGAGATAAATTTTGCTAGACCAACAAATGCAAGAAGGGTAGAATATATGGTGAGACTGCAATGGCAGATTGTAATGGGAATCAAATTTAAGATCTTTCCTGCCCCTAGGCCCTTTGATAGGCTTAAGTGCACCTGGTGCCTGTGGAAAGGGAGGCTTGTTTTCCAGGAGATACTTTGTGATTGAACAGTAGGTAAAGAGGGTTGTGACATTCTCTGAGCCAGGAAAAGGCTATATAAACCCTCTTGTGAGGCTTTGCTTTGGGGCTCACTTTGAGAAGTGTTGTGTGATTTGACCAGATGAGACTCTGGGCGGCTGTTGAGAGCCCCCCAGCTTTGAAAACCCAGATGTTGATGCTTCCCTCTCTGGTAACTGTGACTAGGTATGGATGTAATGGTCAGACAATTGGAGGCCTATCTGCTTGAAGTGTTTCTCTGTCTTGTAACTTCTATCTGTATACTCTGAAGTTAAGGGTGCTGACCTTTTTCCCCTGAACTAGGTAAATGACATGTTTGATTCATTGAAGCAAGATTGTTAACCCATTTTGAGTTGATTTCCTTTAGAAAAGCAGATTTAAGAACCTGTGTTGGCAGCCACCCTGGGGATGCTGGGGTGCTTGCTGCTACACAGATTGAAGCAGGGTTGTGAAAGGCTTTCAGAGACAAATAGAGGGATTCATATTTTATCCAGAGACAATAGGAAGCCAGTGGAGTTTATGAGTAAGTTAAATGACATGATCAGACTTAGAATTTTGGCAGCAGTTTGATGGATAGTGGAGTGGGGAAACACTTGAGATAGTCTGGTAATTTAAAGTCTGTTGTGATAGTTGAGGTGAAATAAAATTGTGATTGTGTAAGTAGGGAGAAAGGGTCAGACATGACACATGTTTTGGAGGTAGTAAAAGTTAGATTTTCCTTGTGATTCAATATTTGGGTGAAGGACATCAAGTTGTCAAAGGATATTTTATACATTGTAAAGATTAGAGACTAAAAGGATGATGGTATCCTCAAAAGAAATAGAGAGGGTCAGGAGAGAGGGAGGTCTTGGTGAGGAAAGAAATAAGTTTTGTTTTGGATATTCTCAGTTTGAGAAGTCATGTCAAACTTGGAATGTCCAACAGGTAGTAGGTGATATAGGACTAGATTTCAGAAAAGAGACTAAGGGTAGAAAGATAAATGTAGGAGTCATCAGCATAGAGAGAATAATTAAACCTTTGGAAATGAGTGTGGTTACAAGGGGTATAGAGAATAAAAGGAAGATGTCCTACTTCAGAGCCTTGGGGCACACCCACAACTGAGAAGCTTATTTGGATAAAAAGGAAACTGAAGGAGGAGTGGGCAGGTAGGAGGAGACAGAAGATAGAATAGCATCATGAAAATGAAGAATAGACAATGCCAAAGGAGGAGATGCCACCATCATGCTCAACAGTGAAAAATAAAAGATAAAAGTAAAGGTTGAAGAGAACTAAGAAAAAACCATCATATCTGGCAAATAGATAATTGAATGAATAGACAGGGTGTACAGGAATAAGGAAAAATCTAAGGAATAAACAATGGACTGAAAGCTGTCATTAGATCTTTGCACATTAATTTAAAAAGTAGTTCTTTAACCAATTTAACAATCTGGTTCTTTTGCTACTTAGAATACACTTCAGATATTCCTTGCTTTTTGTAATAGATATTATGTTACTGGCAGCTTGACATAGCAGGTATAAAGGTTGCACCTATGGTCAGTAAGACCTAAATTTGTATCCTATATCACTGTGTGATTCTGATCAAATCATCTACCATCTATAAGCTTCAGTCCCCTCATTTAGTGAAATAGAGATCATAATAGCATCTATATCACAAAAAATTATTTTTCCCTGAAAATCAAATGAGATATCTAGAGTTATGCAAACTTTAAAGGGATATAGAAAGGTTTACTGTTATTCATAAAAGTCATTTGATTTTTTAAAAATTATATATATATATATAGAGAGAGTCAAATATTAAATACTATTTAAAAATCATATACTTGTTTGGTGGGACACTAGAGATAATTTGAACCAGAGGCTAGATGCAGTGAATAGAGTATAAGTCCCAGATTCAGGAAGACCCAAGTTGAAATGTAGCCTCAGATACTAGCTGTGTGACTCTGGACAAGTCACTTAATGTTTCCCTTAGTTTCTTCAATTTTAAAAATGAGAATTATATAACAGTAATTACCTTACAGGGTTGTTATAAAGATTAATGAGATAATATTTGAAAAGCACTTAGTGTAGTGCCTGACAGGTACTAGGGCACTATATAAATGTCCATTCCCTTCTCTTCCCTTACCCCATACCCTCATTTTGCCAATGAGAATATTGATATTCAGAGATAATCAGTACTTGCTGGAGGCCATACAGATAATATGAAATCTACTTATGAGAAGAGATATAATTTAGAAATTGAATTATTACCTTAAATTATTTAATTCTTCCTTTAAAATAGATTTTAATTACCAAGTTTGCACACTTAAAGTGAGATATACCAACTTTACCAGTAGAAAGAAAGTACCTATGGGCAGTAGGGGTTGTCTGTATAGTTCCTCTTTAACTAATATCATGACCTATGGTTTTCAGCAACATCACTAATCATAATTTTAGAAGATTTATGTGTGTATGTGTGAGAGTACCTGAATAAAGTTAGAAAAGAGATTTTTTTTCTTTAGGTTACACAGAAGAAACTGAAAACCAACTATGTCTCAGACATTGCTAGGAATACAGTGACAAAAATGAAACAATCCCTGCCCTCAAGGAGTTTGGATATTTGTCCTGTGGGGGATACAACATGCACATATGCATATGAGCATATAAAATATATACAAAAATACTTTTGATCTTGGGGAGGAGAGGTCCTAAGAGGTGGGGAGATTGGGAAAGGTTTCATGTACAGGATAACACTTGATGCATGTGTATTCATTAAAAACCTTTCTGAAAATGTATTTTAGGGGTGGAGTCAAGATGGTGGAGTAGAAGCAGGGCCTCTTCTGGGCTCCTGCTTCCACCTTCCCCAATCCATGTAAAAGGGGACTCTAAACAAACTTTGGAGCTGCAGAACCCACAAAATGACACAGAGAAGCTAACCTACTGCTGAGGACAGCCCAGAAGGCTGGCAGGAATCCACCAGGGCAGTGCGCTGGGAGCCAAGCTCAGGCCCAAACCAAGGCTTTAGCCCCAGGGCGGGCCTGACCAGCTGCCTGCTGGAGAGAGCAGCTGTGGCCATTTCCAGATTTGTCAACAGATATATGTGAAGGACAAAGTGAGAGTACTGTGCAGTCTGGACTTTGGGACCCAGTAAGTGGGAGTGCTTGGCTTTTGCCCCTGGGGCAAGAAGCCTCTGAGATGCCTGAACAGCCAGCCAGCTCCACATGGCAGCTTCAGTGCCTGGTCTGCACAGTGTAGGAGGACCAAGCACCAGTCTGAGGGGTAATTACTCTTGCTTTAAACTTATTGGATCTGGATTGCAGTCTAGGGTGGAGGTCCTGGGGTGTGTGTCCAGCCTGCCAGAGCATGTGGAGGCCTCAGAGAGGGCACCCATCCAATACCTCTGGCAGCTGAGAAAATCCCAGCTTTGGGAAATAAGCTCCCTTGTCTGGTGGCAGAGTCCTACTGTGGCATAAAGCCCAGGGGTAAAGTGACTTAGGGGAGATATGACCAGGCAAAGGAAACACAGTAGACAAAAGATTCCAACATTAGACCCCTATTTTGGGGACAAAAAGGAGCAAAGCATGGAATAGGAGGAAGACAGTGAACTCAGAACTCCTGCACCAAAAGCTTCTAAGGAAAATACGAGCTGGTTACAGGCCATAGATGACCTTAAGAAGCAGATAAGTGAAATTGAGGAAAAACTGGGAAGAGAAATGAGAACAATGCAAGAGTCAGCAGCCTGACTGAGGAAAATCAAACCTTAAAAACTAGACTAACTCAAATGGCCAAAGAGGCTCAAAAAGGCAATGAGGAGAAGAACGCCTTAAAAAGCTGAATTTGCCAGATCCAAAAAGAATCTCAAAAACTCAATGAGGAGAATCATTGCTTCAGAATTAGATTGGAGCAAAGGGAAGCTAATGACTTTATGAGAAATCAAAATGCTTTTAAACAGATCTAAACAAATGAAAGAATAGAAGGCAATGTGAAATATCTCATGGGAAAAACCACTGACCTGGAAAATAGATCCAAGAAAGGTAATTTAAAAATTATTGGGCTACCTGAAAGTCATGACCAAAGAAAGTAACAACCTAGAAATCTTCCTCCAGGAAGTTCTCAAAAAAACTGCCCTGATGTTTTAGAACCAGAGGGCAAAACAGAGGCTGAAAGAATCCACCGATCACCTCCTGAGAAAAGATCCCAAAAAGAAAACTTCTAGGAATATTATATCCAGCTTCCAGAATTCCCAGATTAAGGAGAGAATATTACAAGCAGCCAGGAAGAAACAATTTGCATATTGTGGAAACAAAATCAGGATAACCCAGGATCTGGCAGCTTCTACACTAAGGGATCAAAGGGCTTGGAATATGATATTCTGGAGGTCAAAGGAGCTGGGATTAAAACCAAGAGTCACCTACCCACCAAAACTGAGTATCATGTTTCATGGGAAAACATTGACATTCAGTAGAATAGAGGACTTTCAAGCATTCTTGCTGAAAAAAACAGAGTTGAATAGAAAATTTGACATTCAGATACAAGAAGCAAGAGAAGCATGAGAAGGTAAACAGGGAAAAGAAAACATAAGGAATTTATCAAAGTTGAGCTATTAACATTCCTACATGGAAAAACAATAATTGTAACTTATAAAACTTTTCTCAGTATTTGAAGGGAATATATATATATATATATATATATATATATATGAGGGTATATGGGTATGTGAATACATATGTGAATGTGTGTATATATGTTTACAGGTATATATAGATAGAGGGCACAGGACCAATTTAACAGGAAGAGATGATACTTAAAAGGTGAAATTAAGAGGTAAGAGATGAATCTTATGAGAGGAGATGGGGAGAGACAGAATGGGGTAAACTATCTCATATAGAAGAGGCAAGGGAAAATGGTTACAATGGAGGGGAAGAACAGGAAGGCAAAAGGGAAGGGGTCAACCTTATTCCCATTGAATTTGGCTTGAGGAGGGAATGAAATACACACTAAATAGGGTATCTCACTCTCCAGGAGAGTAGGGTGGGAAAGGAAGGAGGGGGGGGGGGATGATGGAAGGGAAGGCAGATGAGGGGGGAGGGAAGTTGGAAGCACCCACTTTTGAAAAGGGATGTGATCAAAGTAGAAAATAGAACAAGTGGGAGGTGGGATGGGAGGGAGGGAAATATAGTAAGTCTTTTACAATATATCTACTATGTTATTGTTTTGCATTAGCCACACATGTACAAGCTATACTGAACTGCTTATCTTCCCAGTAAGGGTGGGTAACAAGGGAGGAAGGGAATGAATCTGGAATTCAAAGTTTCAAAATCAAATACATACATACATACATATATATGTACACACACATACACACACACACACACACATATATATATACTATTTACATGTGATTGGGAAATAAGATATAGAGGCCCTGGGGCATAGAGATCCACTGGAAAAGTTGAAAGGGTTATGGGAGAAAATATGGGAGAGAGCAGATTGGAGGAGGGAATATCCTGTGGGGCTGCTATTTTGGGGCGGTGGGTAGGGTAAAAACTGGGAGGAAATTTGTAATTCAAAATCTGGAGGAAATGAATGATGTAAATCAGAAATTAATAAAGCATTTGAAAAAAATAGAAAATGTATTTTAAAATGCTTTGGCCCATCTCCTGATTAAAATTTGTGATGCACACAGAGACATATAAACAGCTTTTGAATTCTCTACTTTTGTACTGGCTACCTCAAAAATCAGAGCTTAATTGATTGAAGCTTATCTGAAGTGTTTTTTTTAATTTTATACCTAATTGATATCATTGTGGTGCAGTGGTAAGTTCACTGAACTGGGTCTCAGGAGACTTGTCTACTGTCACTAGCTAGCTGTCTATGTCTAAGCTTAAGCAAATCACATCACTCCTTGACCTCAGTTTCCTCATTTATAATATTAATAGCTTGAGCTATGTTCATTATTATCTCCTAGGCCCTTTCTAAATCTAAAGATTTATTAACTGGTACCTATTTTTATAGTCAGAAATTTAGTCTACACTAAATTTACTACACTTTGATGTCTATACATTATTTTAAAGATCACATTGCATCTGCTCTCTGTTATGTCAGTCTTTGTTGGAACAGACTTTGCCCTAAAGCAATAAAATCCTGACCTGACTTGATAAACATTATACTATATTAATGCATTAGCTTGAATGGTAAATGCAAACAAATTAATCTACATTACTAGTTACTTCTTTCCTGCCACCATTTTTTTAAGTGTTTTTAACTGGGAGTTAAGAGTTCAGTGTTTAGAAGCTAATTAGGTCATGATAGTGTTCAGAGATTTTAAATTAAATATTGGTTTCATTAGAATGATAATTAAAATAATGTCTCTTTAAAATCTAAAGTCTATACTTTAGATTGTTAATCAGTGAAAAGCCTAGAAGTTTCTAAATTGATATCAAAAAGTCAGCATAATTTCTGAGTAGCATTCCCTACTTAGTTTTTTTTTTTTGTTTCTTTTGCACAAATCTGTGACTTCATTGGTATGGAGAACTTCTGCAAAAATAGATCAACAACTCAGATGTAACTTATTACCTGGGAATTTGTGAGTTAAGTGACTCAATCATGACACATAAACAGCTAGTAGAGGCTTAACGCAAGACTTCCAAGTTTCCCAGATGCTTTCTATTTACTCTGCTAGGCTTCAACTCCTACATTGCCATAAACTTCTTTAAAATGCCCTAAAATCACAAAGCTCATGTGACCAAGTTTACTTCCTTTTCACATCTGTTGGACAAGTAGCTTTAGTGAACAAAATTTAATTTTAAATCTACACACACATATTGGACTGTTGGATATCATATTGAAGTCTTCTAACCTAAGGGAATCTGTTTGTTGCTCAGATTACTGATGATGTAAAAACTCGAGACTGATCCAGGAATTTTTAATCATATTTTACCAAGCTATTTTGATTTTAACATCATGTTCATTTCCAAAAATGTCCTTCCTCCTCACCTACCCACTGAATCATCCTTTATAACAAAAATTTCTTTAAAGAAAAGAAATATTGAGGAAGATCAAAACAAGGATTCAATCATGTCTAACAGCTTATATAATATTTTATATTCATAGTTCACCTCAGAAAAGAAAGAACAGAGGGGTATTTTCTCAATTTTTCTTGAGGGTTAAGCTTGGTTGCTATAATTAGGCAGCATTCAACTTCTCCCCCTTACCCTCTTGTTTACATTGTTTTAGTCATTGGTTATATTATTTTGTTGGTTCTGTTTTCTCTGTTTCACTTCATACAATTCTTTTATGAATTCATGTTATTTTTTATTTTATGGCATATTCATATTTCATTGCATTCATATACTAAAATTCATTTAACCATTCCTCTATTGATAGACTTCTGGTATGTTTTTAGTTTTTTGCTGTCACAAAAATTGTACAAATGTTTCAGTGCATATGAAACCTTTCTGCTTTTAATCTTCTAATCTAACTGGATTCTTTATGTCAAAAAGTTGTTTTTGAGTTGTTTCAGTGATGTCCAACTTTCATGACTCCGTTTGGGGTTTTCTTGGCAGAAATACTATAGTGGTTTACCATTTCCTTGCTCATTTTACAAGTAAGGAATTGAGGTAAACAGAGTTTAAGTGACTTTCCCATGGTCACATAGCTAATACATGTCTGATGACAGATTTGAACTTGAAAAAATGAGTCTTCCTTATTTCAAGCACAGTGCTCTATCCACTATGCTGCCTAAGTTGCCCTCTGTCAAAAAGTACAAACGTTTAAATCATTTTATTTAGTTTAACAACAAATTATTTTTATCAATATTTAGGGCAAATTTAAAAGTCAGCAAAGTCTGTTAGTATGTCTGATTTCCTTTCACTTTTCCAACATCAACTATTCTATTCCTGTCCTCTAATATCTTAGACTTTGAATTTATTTTGGTTTGTATTTTCATGATTATTAGTTATTTGAAGCAATCTCTCACTTGGATGTTAAAAGTTTAAAATGATTCTGTTTATGACTGCCCCTATCCACTAAAGAATGGACTTCACTCATATAATATTGTAAATGGCCTATGTATCTTAGACCTCAGAACTTCAATAGAGACATTTAATGTAATGATTTTTTCAATTCAATAATTTTTCTTATCATAACGGTATTAAATTTGCACAAAACTTTTCAATTTTATATAAGAAATAATATTTGTATTGCTTTTGTGACACTGTAACAGTATTTTTGTCTAAAAATTTCACCTTAAAACAAAATATAAAAGTTACTTTGATGGAGGTGTTTTTCCCAATAAAAATTAAATACAGGAAATCAATCCAATGATAATTTTTTATTAATTAAAAAATAACCACAATCTCTTGGGATTTAACTGTAAGAAATACCTATTATGAGCATTCTGAAGCATAAACTTCATACTAACAGGCAAGACAAATATCTCATCCAGCAGCTCTAAAATCATAAAAAATAACTAGATTTGTATATTTAGAGCTGTAAGGGAACTTCAAGATCATACAGTCAAACCACCCTATTTACAAATGAGGAAACTGAGGCCCAGAGAGGGAAAGTAACATGTCCAAATTCATGTAAGTAGTAAGTATCAACTTTAGGATTAGAAACCTGATTCTCTGACTACAGAGAGGTCTCATGAAATTCCATCATATTATAGACATCTGGAGTAAGATAGTGGTTTTTAGTGATTTTAAGAAGATCAAATAATAGAAGATATAATTTTCAAGGAGAAACAGATCAGATTAAAAATTAAGAATAAAATATATTTCTTTCCTAACTCTATATAGGATGATAATAAGATTATTGACCTCACTGCTTAACCTAACAAATAATATATATCGAATATGTTCTAGATGAAAAATGAAATTATTTTCCATTTTAAATAAGTCATAGAAAGTAATATTTTTATGTTATATAGACTTTTTTCTCTTATAAAATCATGCCTTTAAAGTCTATACACGTACAAATATTTGTAGAAACCAACCAATTTGGGGCGGCCAGGTAGCACAGAGAGTAAGAGCACCGGCTCTAGTGTTGAGAAGACCTGGAGATCGAATCCTGGGCTCAGACACTTAGCACCCATCCAGAAACATCTGGCCATGTAACCTTGAGCAAGTTACTTAACCCCGATTGCTTAGGGGCGGCCAGGTGGCACAGCGAGTAAGAGCACTGGCTCCACTGTCGGGATGACCTGGATCAAATCTGGGCTGAGATACTCAGCACCACACCCAGAAATAACTGGCTGTGTAACCTTGAGCAAGTTACTTAACCCCGACTTTTGTGCTTCTGATATCTCTAATTCCATTTCCACACCTTGGAATTGATAAAAGTGATTCTTAAGTCCCTCTTTCACTTATTAACCTTTTCTTATTCCTTTTGTAATTTTTTTTTCCTTCTTTTCACTCACTTGTCTCCCTCTCTCTTTTTTCTCCTTTCTCATCCCTTCCTCCTCACATCCTAATTATCAAAAGTATACAAAGAGTACATGGTTAGGGTTGCAGTAAGGAAGGGGTAATATAAAGGCGACATTCTAATATCATCTTTGAATCCTCTTCCCCCAAACAAACAAAAACTGAGGTCCTATCTTTATTTGCCTCAAATTGTGAAACAAAAAATCCTCACCATTTTAATACAACCAATTTGTTTTCTGGATCCCTATCTTCCATACTATGCTATTAGAATTGATAGAACTTCGGGAAAGGGTTCTGGGCCTAAGATTGTGTATTGCCTTCTCCATCCATAAGTACTTGAGAAATCAAACCTTGCTGTAGAGAATGGCATATATCTTTCCAGCCTTAGGGTGCTTAAAATTGTTGCACATGGCCGACATACTTCTTTGCTTTTATATATACCCAGAGCCAAATCTGTGGATACTAGTAGAGTAATTTGCTTGGCTTTGGAGTGCTGAATTCAGAGAATACTGGCATCCTTTGGAGTTCTTTAGGAGTGTGTGTGTTTGTGTGTGTGTGTGTGTGTATGTTTGTGCATGTGTAAACAATAACAACTTAGCATCTAGTTTAAAAGATCAAGGGTTAACAGTATACCTTCAGATGGTGGGCTGGTGACATCTGTCCTTTCCTCACTGCTTACTGAAAACTTGCTTCATGCCATTTATTCTGGCACAGTTTGTGGTACTAACTCCAGGAATAAAAATTCCTCATGTAAGTTGGTACACATTAGACTCTGTGTAGATTTGACCTCTTGTTTTAACTTCATGTTGACTGTTTCAGCAACTAAATCACAGATGATCTCTTTGCAAAGACTTGTGGAAACAGTTTAGCTTTTGGTATTCCTTATCTAAGGTCTATCAACTTGTGTGTATGTGTTTGTGTGCACACATATACAAATATTTAACATATATACGTATACATATATAGGTGTATGTATTATATTATACACACATATATTGATAATAAATATACATATATTTCTATTTCAATGTCATCTATTTCCTATGTATTTTATTTTATACAATTGAAAATATTCTGAAAATAGTTAAATAGGTCTCATCCCAAAAGATTCCATGATACTGTAATGGGAATGTAAATTTAAAGATCTTCCCTGCCCCTAGGCTAAAGTGCACCTGGAGCCTGGGGTGGGAGGCTTGTTTTTCAGTAGATACTTCTTGATTGGCCAGTGGGTCAATAAGGTTGTTACATTCTCTGAGCCAGGAGAAGGCTATATAAGCCCTGATGTGTAGCTTTGTTTTGGGGCTCACTTTGAGAAGTGTTCTGTGATTTGACCTGGATTATGGGAAGCCGTTGTCCAGAGCCTTTGAAACCCAGATGTTGAAACCCAGATGTTGATTGGGTATGGATGTAATCCTTGGGCAGTTTGAAATCTGTCTACTTGATCTGTTTCTGTCTTCATAATTCTGTCTGTATACTTTGAAGTTCGGGGTGCTGACCTTTTTCCCCTGAACAAGGTAAATAATATATGTTTGACCGATTAAAGTAAGCTTCTTAACCCATTTTGAGTTGCTTTCCTGTATCAAAGCAGATCCAAGAACCTGTGTTGGCAGCAAACCCTGAGGATGCTTGGGGTGCTTGCTGCTACAGATACAAACAAAGGTTTACCAAATATTTTCATTGTTATCTAGTAAGAGCCTTGAATGTCAATTACATCAACTTGCAATATTTTCTTTTTCCTTTATCCTGTCTCAAGTTTGGCCTTTTCCATGCATTTTTGTTTGATTTGGGGTCTGGCCCTATGGTTTTCCATCTGTCTGAGAATTTGTGATCTGGAAACAGACCCTCCCCTTATTGATTGTAACTCATTTTTAAAAAACACAATTTAGAGAATTGCCTGGTGCACTCAGAGATTTACTCACATGCCCATCTTCATACAACTGGTGTGTAAGGGCAGGATTTCCTTATACCAAGTCTGGCATTCTTTCCACTATACCAAATTACCTCCCTTTCATAATTATAGTAAGTCTTTTCCACTTCTGAATTTGCATTGGAGCCTCATGTCATTCAAGTAACAAGATTCTTGGAGAAACCAGACATACTCTTTTGCTTCTGTATATACTCAGAAACAAATCTATGGTTAACAGTGAGGTGACTGGTTCTTTGCTTCCTTATTATGCCCCTGAAGTTTGCAAAAATAGGTGCCAGAACAGTTATGAAATATAGCTAACTTGTGTCTGCCCACTTAGAGTTTGCAAACTTTTTTACCTAATTTTTTTGGATATAGTTAAAAATCCTCTGATTGAAATCTTGCCTCCCTATATTGAAATAATTGCGATCTGATAACTGAATCTGAATTATATGAATGTTCTGTGTCCTTTTTCTCTGCTGCACAGAGATGAACAATTTTATTTTTAATGCCCATTATATATCATAAAAGGAAAAAAAAGTCAATGAAAAATTTGTTATTAAACACCATATGTAGGACACAAATGATTCCATCTTTCCTTGGAGAGTTAAATATCTTGCAGTAGACTTTTAAATGACCCGTGTCAATAACAGATCGACATTAAAGAGCTAATATGGAAGATAAAGTGTTTAGTGACTGCCTTGTTCCTCTATACGCTTATTAAAAAGATACAAAAGAGTCATTCAGTCAACACTGTGTTCATCCTTGCATTACATTTCTGTCTTCACATCCTATTTAGTGTTCTCAATTAATGGATTGTTGTTTGTTTTTAGCTTATCCATCAGAAAGAAATATGCCAATTCTGTCACAGTAGCAGAACACCCATTACTTTTTGTCAGATTGTGTCTTTCTGTTAAATTTATGATCTCTTTTTGTGATTTGTTGGTTTGCCTTCAGATTAGTTCTCTTTATTTTGCTCAGGCTAGAAGTACAGGAGTTACCCAAAGACTACATCCCACTACTGACCAGCAGAGGACCAGAAGCTTTGACCTTCTCCATTTTTGACTTGGGCCAATTGTACCCTCTAAGGAGGTTTTCTAAGGTAACCTGGTAGCCCTCTGCACTCAGAAGTCACCACATTTTGGTGCTAGATATATTGAAGACACCTGTTAACTTTAGCCCATGGCAGCTCAGAATTACTGAACTCAAAAGATCCTATTTCTTATGCTTCCAGTCTTAACTGGTTTTACAGACATGTGCTACATTGACTGGCGCTCTAATGTATTTTTTAACAGTTGTTGTGTAAGTTGAATGTTGTTTTCAAGATGGTGATCTTGAAGTTGATCTTAAAGGGAATTTGAAAGGCCATTCAGTATTACCTAGATGCAGAAATGCACCCAAATACTAGGATAAAATGGCAACCTTCATTATTTGGGTGTAGAAAAATGCCCTACACTCATGGCTGCAATATGTCCTCTAGGTATCATCTGGGTACTAGTTATATAAATTATTATCAGGGAGTTCAGTATACATTTTATCTGTGTTTCTCCCCCTCTCCTTCATGGGATACATATTGCTAACCTATTAAGCAAAATCGCTTAAAGATGTAAATTTTTTATGACTTGTTAAATGTTAATGTATGGCTTGTTAAATGTTAAAGTAGTAAATAGATTCTTGGAGCTCATATGCACTAAATTTCATTTTGTAGCCCTCAGCACTTAAAGTAACAGTCGTCAAGATATTTGTCAAGCTGAGATTTTTATAATCTCATTGGCCTTAATTTAAGATTGTGAAAAATAAATTAAGATAATTAAGAGATAATGTCAATTGCACATAAGAAGTGACCACTGTCCCAAGATAGGGGCTTCCTGCTGTTAAGTAAATGCTGTGAAATCTACCCAAAAAAAATTTGATGTGAGGGATGTGGATCTCTACAATCTGGTATTTAATAGAGAAACATTTCCATGGAAAAGTAATGAATTTGTAAGTTAGAATCTTACTATTCTAGATTCTATACTATTCTCTCTATATAGAATCTTACTATTCTATATAATTAGTATTTATGTTGACTTTAAAAGTGGATTATAGATATGAACTCAAGTTCCCACCACCTATAATATTATTATATTCTTTTAATTGTTAGGACATTTACCTTGCTTATTTAACTATACATACATATATGTACACATATATATTAAATATGTAATACATACACAAATATAATGGAATATTATATACACATGTGTGTGTGAGTATATGCATGTGTATAGGAGCCTTGAAAGATATCCATATTTAGTAGATAAAAATATAGTGGATACTGAGAAGTGATCAGACAATTAAGAGAACTGCAAGAGAGCAGATGAATGAAAACATAAAGAGGAAAGATTATCCAGGAGCAGTGATAGGCAGAGTTAATGCTTCAGAAAGGTCAAGAAGGGAAAGGAATAAGAAAAGATAATTTCATTCAGCAATTAGGTAAACACTGGTAACTCTGGAGAGAACAGTGTTTACTATTTATTGACCATAAATATATCACTGTTTGTTGGAAGAATGAAATTAAATAGGATGTAATAGAAACCTATATTAAGTATTTATCTTGTGCCAAGCCTTGTGCAAAGTGCTGGAGAAAGCAAACTCTTCAGATCATATTCTAATTAACTGTATAACACAATTTAGAGAGTTCATGTGTAAGCACTTAAAACTCAGGAGAAAGATTGAGGTTAGATATTTATATATAAGACTCATGGCATTGAGAAAACTACTGAATCTACGGGAACTGATGAGATCACAAAGCAACGTACAGAAGGAAAAAAGAAGAGGGCTCAGGATAAAGGACTTTGATGAAGGTCCAGCAAATGTGGAATGTATAGTCTTCACATATATACAAATAAATACTACACAAGTATCTAACTATGACATATGCAACTACACATACACAACTATAACTATATATAATATATGTAAATAACTTTATACTTATATGCATGCACACATGTGTATATTATAGATGTGTGTACTTGACTATATATGTATATGTATTCTATACACATATACGTAAATGCATATGTAGATATATATGCTTGTGTATGTTTACAATATACACAAATACATACATACACATGCACATAAATGTGTGCACTTGTGTATATATGCTTGTAAAACAGCTAGATGGTACAATGGAGAGAGTGCCAGGGCTACTGTCAGGAAATCTTATCTCCCTGAGTTCAAATCTGGCCTCAGACACTTATTATCTGTGTGACACTTAAAAAATCATTTAACCATATTTGCCTCAATTTGTTCATTTGTAAAATGACATGGAGAAGGAAATGGCAAATCTCTCCAGTATTTTTGCCAAGAAAACTTGAAATGGGATTTCAGAGAGTCGACATGACTGAAAAATGGTTGACTGAACAATATATACTTGCATATGTATTTATTTCTAGGTACATAGACAAATACGGATCCATTTATGTATACATTTATATGTGTGATTATGTGTATGCATGTATTTATGCTTTTCTTCATCATTTTTACCTACTGGCAAGGTTTCTTTGGCTTGCTCCAAGACTCATCTCAAATCCTACCTAGTTTCACTTATGGCTCTTACATTCCCTCTGAGACTGTATTCTTTTTATTGTACATAGAATATATGTGTGTGTGTGTGTGAGTGTGTGTGTATCTTAGTTTAATATCATGTGATTATATCAATATTTATCCATAGACATTATATATCTATATGTAGAAATATCTCTATATTTATAGTTATACAGATATATAATGGAAATTTATCCTTATATTTATAGATAGATATATAAATATAGTGTATTTATAGATAGAAATATATCCACATATTTTATCTGATTTAAATTGCCATTTTAACTGACATTGATTTCTCTTTTCTCTGAATTCCTCCAGCATTTATGATTTATATGGATCATTTGGTATAAACTTCCACTGATTCATTCTGTTGTTTAAGTTTTACATGACTAATGGTGCTTAAGTTTTTTTTGTCTTTCCACTAGATTTTAAACCTAGAGTGCAGGGAAAATATTTCTTTCTTCATATCCCTTAGAAATTTACCATGGTGACTAATCAAATCTGAGTTATATGAATGAATGAATTTATGAATGAATGAGTGACTGAATATTCTGGCATTATTTTGAGTTTGGCTAAGGAGTTTTTTGGCCTATATATATATGGCAGTCAACTCTTCATTTCATTGCCTGGCTGGCTACCATTTAACTGGGATTTCAATTACAGAAGCCTAGTAATGATAGAGGATCCTGGTCCATACGTTTCATAGTCAAACCTCAGTACAAGATATTTCCTCTTTGCTGCCCTGACCAACAATTTTGTTTCAGAATTTATTTTACCATTATAACACAAATGCAAAATTCTACAGTCAAATCAAACAAATAAGATTCTTTTGAAAATATATGTGTGGCTAGAAAGAAAGTTATCCATTTAACATGGTCTATATGATTCCTCACATACATACCTAAGTCATACTTAGGTACCATATACATAAATTGCTTTTGCTTGTTTGTAGGCCATTGGGGTTAAGAGGCTTGCCCAGGATCACATGACTAGTAAGTGTCTGAGGTCAGATTTGAACTCAGGTTTTTCTGACTCCAGGACCAGTGGTATCCATTACATTACCTAAATTCCCCATTAATTGCTTTTCAAAATGGTTTCGGATAAGAACTGTGATTTCTGTCAATGTAGAGAGATGTAAGTGAGTTCAGGCTAGTCCTTTCTCTGCAACTGTGAATTGTAGAGAACAGTCTGGTACTCTGAGAGTTTAAGTGACTTGCCCAGCATTCTATAACTAGAATAGTTCAGAAGTGAGACTTGATCTAAGCTCTTCATGACTCCATGGCCAGAGATCAATTAACTATGCCAAGCTGCCTCTTGAAAAATTCATATAAACTTATGTTTATGTAGGTCATTGATAGTTTCTCTCCTTCCCTTTTCTTCTCCCCTCTTCTCTCCCTCTTCCCTCCCTCATTCTTAGTTTTCCCCCACTCTCTTTTCCTGCCTGCCTGCATTTCTCTAAACTGTTTTAAGGGAACTGGTTCAATGGGAGAGCTGTCATAAATGATCAACTCACTGAGATATTTTCCATTTCATATTGTAGGTCATTATATTATGCATTTTACTTGCCTATACCTATAAACTTATAAGGTCAGAATTATAATAAACATCATTACTTCAATTCCCCTTTTGTATATGGAGCAAGTTCTTTCAAAGGAATTTTAAAGGTTTTTATTAATGATTTCCCTAGGGTTTTACTCTTATACTATAATCCCTTCGAAAATTTCATCCTAGTTTAGATGAAACAAAAATTCACAATTATGCTCATTAGTCTGGTCATTTTTCTATTTTCTTTTGTAAATATAACTCTAAGGCTAGTTTTTTTAAGATTGGAAATAATTTATGGATTTCCAGGATTTTCACCATTTACTTTTCTCTGAGTTGATTGTCTTTTAGAAAACTGGTCAAAATGATTTATGTTTCACTAAACTGATTGGTTGATTTGTTTCTCTATAAACAACAATAATTGTATATTGCCTATAGAAGTACTAGGCAAATGGTGAAATGGACAAAGTATGTAGCAATGTACACAATGTGCCAGTCATAAAGAGCTGGGATCAAATTCTGCCTATAAATATGACTGCAGGTAAATCAATTAAACTACTTCCATTTCCTCATTTATAAAATGGGGTTGATAATAATGCCTATAATTTTGCTTTAAGATTCTTGTAAATTATATGGTACAATTTTTGCAAATTCTTTTTGCAATTTTATATATTATTAAAACATTTTTTATACACATTTGTTTTTAAACTTTGAGATCCAGATTTTTTCATTCTTCCCTCCTCATCCACCACCACTGGGATGATAAGCAATTCAATATAGGTTGTACATGTGTATTTCCACAAAACATTTCCATAGTAAGTATATTGTGAAAGACTAACTATATTTCTCTCCATCCTATCCTGCTCCTCACTTATTCTATTTTCTTCTTTGACCCTGTCACTTTTCAAAAGCATTTGCTTCTAACTACCCTCCCCCCCAATCTTGCCTCCCTTCTATCATGCCCCAGCTTAACCCCTTCCCCCCTATTTTCCTGTGGGGTAAGATACACAATTGAGAGTGTATGTTATTCCCTCCTTAAATCAAATTCAATGAGAGTAAGGTTGTCCCATTCCCTTTTACCTTCTTGCTCTTCCCCTCCATTGTAACAGTTTTCTCTTACCTCTTTTATATGAGATAATTTGCACTAATCTATCTCTCCCTTTCTCTTTCTCTGAAAATATTCCTCTCTCACCTCTTAATTTTATTTTTTAGATAGCTTCCCTTCATATTCAACTCATCTTGTGCCCTCTGTCTATGTGTACATGTATACACATATGCACACCCTCACATATATATATACACACCCATACCCTTCTATACATACATATATATGGATGTATATGGGTGTGTATATATATTTCCTTCAACTGTCCTCATGCTGAGAAAAGTCTTATAAGTTACAATTATCATTTCTCCATGTAGAAATATAGAGTTCAACTTTAATTAATTCCTTGTGATTTCTTTTCCCTGTTTAACTTCTCATGCTTCTCTTGTTTCTTGTATTTGAAAGCCAGATTTTCTGTCTAACTCTGTTTTTTTTTTCATCAAGAATGCTTCAAAATCCTCTATTTCATTGAATGACTGTATTTTCCCCTGAAGCATTATACTCAGTTTTGCTGGGTAGGTGATTCTTGGTTTTAATCTTAGCTCCTTTGACCTCCAGAATATCTTACTCAAAGCCCTTCAATCCCTTAGTGTAGAAGTTGCTAGGTCTTGTGTTATCCTGATTGTGTTTCCACAATACTTAAATTGTTTCTTCCTGGCTACTTGCAGTATTTACTCTTTGACCTGGGAACTCTGAAATTTGGCTACAATATTCCTAGGAGTTTTCTTTTTGGGATCTTTTTCAAGAGGTGATTGGTGAATTCTTTCAATTTCTATTTTTCCCTCTTGTTATAGAATATTAGGGAAATTTTGCTTGGTAATTTCTTGAAAGCTGATGTCTAGGCTCTTTTTTATCATGGCTTCCAGGTAGTCCAATAATTTCTAAATTATATCTTCTGGACTTATTTTCCAGGTCAGTGGTTTTTCCACTGAGATACTTCACATTGCCTTCTATTCTTTCATTTGTTTGGATCTGTTTTATAGTATCTTGATTTCTCATAAAGTCATTAGCTTCCATTTTCTCCAGTCTAATTTTGAAGGAATTATTCCCTTCAGTGAGTTTTTGAAATCCCTTTTCCATTTGGCAAATTTGACTTTTTAAGGCATTCTTCTCCTCATTGACTTTTTGGGGTTCTTTATCCTTTTGAGTTAGTCTGCTTTTGAGTTGTTATTTTCTCAGTCAGGCTGTTGACTAACTTTTCTTGACTTTCTTTCACCATTCTCATTTCTCTTCCCAACTTTTCCTCCACTTATTTCTCTTACTTGGTTTTCAAAATTCTTCTTGAGCTCCTCCATGACCTGTAATCAATCCATATTTTTCTTGGGAGCTTTTGATGCAGGAATTTGGACTGAGTTGTTTTCCTCCCAATCCATGCTTTGATCCTTTTTGTCCCTGAAAAAGGAATTTATGGTAATTTCCTCTGCTTGCTCATATTGAGAGTCAATTACTTGACTCTTGACCTCTTTGCCACAAAGAACTCTGATTTCAAAATGGAGAGAGCTTTGTCCCAAATTTCTGGGGTTTTAGCAGCTGCTGAAGCAATTAGGACAGCACCCTCTCTGCAGCCCCCACAGGCTCTGGCACCTGGCTACACACCCCAGGATCTCCACCCAAAACTCTAATCCAGATCCAAGCTGGTTAAAGCAATAGCAATTACCCTCTTGATGTTCCCTTGGTCCCCCTACAATGTGCAGGCCAGGAGCTCCTGAGGCAGCCACATGGCACAGCCCCCCTGTCATGGTTGCTTCTCACCCTGGGGGCAGGGGCTAGGCTGCCCTCTTCCATCCACCCCTATTCCAACAGAATTCCATACTTACCTTTTTTTACTTTGTCTTTGGTGTTTATGGGTTGAGAAGTCTGGAAACCACCACAGTTGCTGGTGTTTCACTCTCTTGAAGTGTGCTCTGGCCTGTTCTGGTCATGTCTGCCCTGGGGCCAAAACCACATGACTCACGTGGGGCTGGCCTCAGCTCCCAGCTTGGTATGATAGCCCCTTCCTGCCAGCTTTCTGGGCTTCCTTCAGTGGGAGATTTGTTTCTCTCTGTCACTTTGTGTGTTCTGTAGCTCTAAAATTTGTTTAGATTTTTACATGTATTGGGGGTGGTGGAATCCCAAACTGCTGGGAAGTCCTCTCTCTACTCTGCCATCTTTGCTCCACCCCCCCCCTTTGCAAATTCTAATAATGCTAAATATTAATCATTATCATTTAATGTTCCTTCCTGTTCCACTGATCTCTCTGTCTCTCTTTCTGTGTCTCTCTCTGTCTGTCTCTCTGTCTCTTTCTCTCTCCTCTCTCAATTGTTAAGCATAGATATGATTTTGCTATGGGACTACTTACCATGTATTTTTCTTACTCAGTCTGAGTCCTAGAACTTCTGTTTTTTCCTGCTTTGAAATTTATTGGGCTTCAAAAAGATCATAAAAAAGGGAAAAGGATCTACATGTTCAAAAATATTTATATCATCTCTCTTTGTAATAGCCAAGAACTTGAAATTGAGGGGTCACCCATCAATTGGGACATGACTGAACACGTTGTGGAATATGAATGTAACAGAGTACTATTGTGCTATAAGAAATGATGAATAGGCAGACTTCAGAAAAACCTGGAAAGATTTATATGAACTGGTGCTGAATGAAGTGAGTAGAACCAGGAGAGCACTGAACACAGTAACAGCCACAGTCTGTGATAACAGATTTTGACAGACTTAGCTATTCTCAGCAATGCAAGGACCTAAAACAATTCCAAAGTACTCATGATGGAAAATGCCATCCATGTCCAGAGAAAGAACTATGGAGTCTGAATGCAGAGTGAAGCAGACTATTTTCTTTTTGTTTTGTTTTGTTTTTTTCTTTCTCATGATTTCTCCCATGCATTATAATTCTTCTATACAACATGACTTGTGTGAAAATATGTTTGTTAGGAATGTAAAACCTATTTCAGATTGCAGGCTATCTTGGGGAGGGAGAAATTTTAAGACATAGGAAAGTAAATGTTGAAAACTAAAAATAAATAAACTTTTAAAAAATTTACTGGCCTTTCTAAAATGTAATCTCCTAATGTGATGGAATAAGCCTTCCATAGGGAAAAATATTCCTGTTTAAATTGTGGCCTCCTAGATACAACAGAGAGTGATATTTGCCAATGGTGGATTTATACTTGTGTTTGAGTATCACCTAAGATCTTAGCTGTGTGACCCTGAGAAAGCCTCTTAACTTTTCTTTTTTTAATTTCAGCTTCCTCATTTATAATTTTCAAAACATAAACTTTCCTCTGAGGGTTATTATTGTCAAATAAGAGAATATAAAGAAAAATGCAACTTTCCAGGAATTAAAGGATTATTGGTTATTTTTACTATTAGTTTTTATATTAGAATCTGTAATGAGGAGAATTTGAGAACAGATTGGAAAGGAATTACAAGTCCATGCAACTTAGTAGGAGAGAGATTAATGGTCTGTCATGGATCTTCATAGTTCTCATCATTGTGTAAACAAAGAAATTAGATTATATTTTCAACTTCATTAACATCAATATTAAGTTGTATTTATTATAAAAATGGTAACAAATGACAAGTGATATAATTAACAGATGAAACAAGTGAAGTAGTCATACATTGTTATCATCATAGTTCTGGGAGAAATCAAAATTTCTTGACTTCCTTCAAGGCTCATTTCAACTGCAACCCTCTTCTTCCTTAGATTCCTTATTTGGTATTTATTTCCCCCGTAGAGTATAAGATCCTGGAGGTCAGGACTGGTTTTTAATTTTTCCTTGCATCTCTAATTCCTATCATGGTGTCTTGCATACAGTAGTTACTTATCAAATGCATATCAAATTGGATTGAAGGGATAATGTCAGTGATAATTCTTTTTTCCTTTCTTTCCTCTTTCACATAGCTAGCAACATAGCAATAGTTATTGGTTTTTAATATGAAAATAATATCAGTTTGTCTCTGGACCAAAAGATGCTGTAATTATGCATTATCTCCTCAGTATTTCAATATTATCCTAACTAATGAACTGAATGGCTCTTTAAAACATTTAACTATTTTCCTGAGAGCTACTTAACCTGTTTTACCTTGAGATAGAAAGCTTTAGTTTCCCTTCCATGTCTGCACTAAACATTTTTTTCTTCCATCTAACAACCTACAAAAAGTTTCCCTTAAAAAGTAAAGTAGCCCCTTTTGACACTTCCCTTTTATTTCTCAACTTCAATATACGGGAATAACACCACAAAAATTTACTTTAAAAATGAAAGAAAACAAAATGAAAATAGAATCCAGGATTCAGACTCATTTAACTGATACCACATTTTCTGTATTCCTTCAGGGGAATAACTTCCTATTTTTAAAAGGAAATATTACTTAATTTAAGAACTTCTACAAAAAGCTTTAAGATTTTTTTTTTCAGAATCTGCCTTTGATATTTACTATTCAGTATTTTGTCTTATATTTTGTCAACCTTTTATCATGGATTGTGTATTATTTTGCCCACATCTTATGAAATATATCAATGGAAAGTTGAAATAGGCTAGATTTTATTTTAACAGATGGGATATTTAGTTGATTTCATTAAAACTTCCACAATTTACTTAAAACTCATTATTCCATTTTCAGTATGAAAATTTATGCCTCATTATTTGGTAAATACTACAAAATATGGGCCTAATTTATTGCTTTATTTTTTGATTGCCTGGGTTTAAGAAAGGAATGAGGAAATGTCAATGCAGGTCAAACTTAAAAATATGCTATGGGTGCACTTTTCTTCCTGGTATGCTACTTATCAAACATTTATCTGTACACCCTTAGTTAACACAGCGCTAATTATGTCAAAGTTCTCTAGTGAAGTCTTATATAAGAACAAAAAGTCCTTGGTTCTATAATCATGAATGTACCCTTCTTCCAGTGAGTAATCCTTCAGATAAAGTCTCCTTCTCCCCAGAATTACTATTAGAAAGAACCCAGATTACATTTCCTTCTAATATGGTAGTAGTGTTTCCTTTCTAATCCATAAAATAATTATTGAATGCCTAAATACATGCAAGGCAATGATGAGATAAAGGCAAAATGAGAAAGAAAAAAAACAAGACCCTATGGTCAAAGAGCATGGATAGATGTAAAGAATTATTTGTATACTTTGATTATTGGCAAGAACTAAGCATATTTAGCTTGTGCAAAATAAGACTTGGAGCAACGTAATACCTCTCTTCCAGCATTTGCAATGCAGTTAGTTACATGGAGGAATTAGACTTGTTCTATTTGACCCAAGATGGTATTGCTAGGGGCAAAGGGTAAAGGTTGCAAACATTTCCTGATACTTAGTGTAATCTTGAAGAAAAATATAGACTTCCTTAAGAAATAGTGGTTTTCCCCTTCTTGAAAATCTTGTGGACATCAATTTCTGCTGTTGGTTAGATTTAGATATCCTCTGATGTTCCTTTCAATTTTCAAATTCTGAAATTTAAAAAGAAAGTTTTATTTTAAAATAAATTTTAATTATTCTTTGTGCATTTACAAATGTGTATTATAGATACCTCCATTTTGTGAGAAGTCTTTGTAATAAAGTAAGCAGCTAACAATATAGTGACCCCATCTAAAGTGATGCACAATTTCATATCTGTGGTATGCCCCCACCTCTCTATTATTTAAAACTATTTTTACAAGCAATCATTTATCTTCTCTCCTTCCTATAATCCTATTCACATAAAAAAAGAAAAACAAATTCTTAATTAAAAATGTGCACAGTCAAACAGAAAAAAAATCCCTCTTGGCTGTATTCAAATACACACATATGCATATATGCACACAAACATATAAACATATATATGTATAATTTTGCATGCTAAATCTATCACCTCCCTCAGCAGAACACAAGTGCATAGATCACAGAGATGGATAGTATATTTCATTGCCAGTTCTCAGGAATCACAAATTATCATTGTATTGATAATAGTTCTTTTCTTCAATTTAATAGTTTATTTACCACAATTACTTATAGAAATAATTGTTAGCATTAATTTTGAAAAAAAAATGGAGTTCCAAATTATCTCCCTCCCTCCCTCTCCTAACCACTCCACCCACTGAGAAGGCAAAACACTTGATATGTTATACATGTACAGTCATATAAAACATATTTCTATGTTAGTAATGTTGTAAAAGAAAATATAGACAAAAACCAAAACCAAGAAAAATAAAGAAAGCAAAGAAAAAGTATGCCTTGACCTACATTCAGACTTCATCAGTTCTTCTTCTGGAGATGGATAATAATTTGCCCTTTTAAGTCCTTTAGAATTATCTTGGATCATGTATAGCTAGTCATTCACAGTTGATTATTATACAATATTGCTGTTACTCTATATAATTTTCTCTTGGTTCTGCTCATTTCACTTTGCATCAGTTCATGCAAACCTTTCCAGGCTTTTCTGAAATCATCCTGCTCATAATTTCTTATAGGATGATAGTATTCCTTCCAATCATGAACAACAACTTTTTCAGCTATTGCCTAATGTAATGGCAAGCAAAGAAATAGTTAACACCTTATTTAAGCTATTTAATTGTTTAACACCTTGTTACAGTTCAAGTTTCTTTTGAGGTTTGCCTATGATTATATTAAGTCTTTGTTGAGAAGCAGAAATTGTGAACCCCACAACTTGTGAACCCTAGAACTTATGAACTCCTCTTGCTGGTTTAACAGGAAGGGGAGGAGCTAATGACCATATAAAAGGATAAGCCCATGCTAGAAAGAGCAGAACTGAAGAACTGAGAAGAGAACTTATGATGGCAGAACTGAGAAGAGAGCTATTGTGGTGGTAGAGTTGAGAAGGAGAAAACTAGTGGTATCCTGGCACTCTATGTTGGTCTGTTCTGTCTGTGTTAATTTTTTGTTTGTGATACTTTATACAGAACACTTAGGACCTTACTGGAAGCCCAGAAAGAGGATTTTTCTGGATGTCTTTACAGAAGTCCTGGAGGAGGTTTTAGGAGGTCCTGGGACTTTAATGATGATTTGTGTTGACCTCTTGGACCTTGTTTGTGGGTCTGTGTTGATTTTACAGGCAGATAGTGAATTGATGATGGTGCCAGCAATGTATATGAATATTTTTGTGGCTATGTTAAGCTTTGTCTTTCCAGAAACAGGATCTGTGAAGGACTTATGGTGAACTAGACACTTTGAATTTCAGTGTGGAACAGGAAGTGGATGAGGAACTGGACAAGGAGCTGGGTGAGGAGCTGGACAATTTGCTGAGAGTTGCCTGCCTTTGAATACAGGTGACAGATAGATTCAGGCAGGAGTTGGACCCATGGAAGAGGAACAATGGAATCTGAGAACCAGCCTTGAGTCAAGAGGAAAAGATATCTTCTTGAGTACTTAATGCTGACTGAGAAGATTATGATTTACTCTGACTGTGGGATGGAGAACTTTGACTTTTCTACTTTGTGTCCCTTAAGGAGGCTTGCTCCCTAAGGATGACTAAGTTAAGGACTTACTGAATGATATCTTTGGTTTAAAACTTTGTGGCCACTTTGGTGAAAACTATGTGGCCACTTTAGTGATAACTTGTTATAAAATGACATTGTGAATGCTTTACTTTGTTTTCTGTCAATGTCTTAGTTTATTACTGAATAAATAGAGAGTTCACTATACTATATAATCAGAACCTTGAAGATGTTCACAGCAGCAGTCCTTTGGAACGCTGGTGGTGCTTGACTTTACACCTAATTGATGGCCATTACCTCAACTTCAAATTCTTTACTACTACTAAAATAGTAGCTATAAATATTTGCATAGGTGTGTGTGTGTTCTTTTCATTTTTGTTTCTTATCATTTTGGGATACAGACCTAGTAGTGTTATTGTTTGCTCAAAGGGTATGTATGGTTTTATAACCTTTTGGGTATAGTTCCAAATTGCTCTCTAGAATGGTTGAATCAGTATTTTCAATTTACCAATAATACACTAATATCTCCATTTTCTCACACCTTCCCTAATGTTTGTCATTTTCTTTTTTCTGTTATATTAGCCAATCTGATAGGTGTAGGGTGGTAGCTCAGAGTTGTTTGATTTATTTTCTTACTTTTAATTTATCTATTTACTTTTAGTTTATAAGATTAAGTTTCACAATCCCTATATCTTCACATCGAACATTAGTTAGGTTGTAAACAATGGAGTGAACAATGAGAAAGAAGGAACAAACAAAACAAAACACAAAAGAGAGGGAGCAAGTAGTTTGCTTCAATCTGCATTCAGACTCTGTAGTGCTTTCTCTAGATGTGGATATCCCTTTAAATCATGAGTCTTTTGGAGTTGTCTTATAACCTCATATTGCTGAGACAAGCCCAGTCTATCAAAGTTAGTCATCATAGATATGATGTGTCTGTAATTATGTACAAAGTTCTCCTGGTTCTGCTCTCCTCACTCAGTGTCAGTTTATATTAGTCTCTCCAGGTTCAGTATAGGTTGTTCATGTGTGGCTAATGCAAAACAATAACATAGTAGATATATTGTAAAAGACTGATTATATTTCCCTCCCTCCTATCGCACCTCCCACTTGTTCTATTCTCTACTTTGATCCCATACCTTTTCAAAAGTGGGTGCTTCCAACTTCCCCCCCCCCCCCCCCAGCCTGCCCTCCCTTCCATCATCTCCCCCCTCACATTCCCTTCCCCATCCCTACTCTCCTGGAAGGTGAGATACCCTATTTAGTGTGTATTTCATTCCCTCCTCAAGCCAAATACAATGGGAATAAGGTTGACCCATTCCCTTTTGCCTTCCTAATCTTCCCCTCCATCATAACCATTTTCCCTTGCCTCTTCTGTATGAGATAGTTTACCCCATTCTGTCTCTCCCCATCTCCTGTCATTATATTCCTCTCACCTCTTAATTTCACCTTTTAAGTATCATTCCTTCCTGTTAAATTGATCCTGTGCCCTCTATCTATGTATACCTGTAAACATATATACAAACATTCACATATGTATTCATATGTCCATATACCCTCTTATATAGACATATGTATATATTTCTAATCCCTTCAACTACTGAGAAAAGTTTCATAAGTTATAATTATCATTTTTCCATGTAGGAATATGAATAGTTCAACTTTGATAATTTCCTTATGATTTCTTTTCCCTGTTTACCTTCTCATGCTTCTCTTGCTTCTTGTATCTGAATGTCAAATTTTCTATTCAACTCTGGTTTTTTCATCAAGAATGCTTGAAAGTCCTCTATTCCACTGAATGACCATATTTTCCCCTGAAACATGATACTCAGTTTTGCTGGGTAGGTGACTCTTGGTTTTAATCCCAGCTCCTTTGACCTCCAGAATATCATATTCCAAGCCCTTTGATCCCTTAGTGTAGAAGCTGCCAGATCCTGGGTTATCCTAATTGTGTTTCCACAAAGGGCCTTATTTCTATTAATGAAATTCAGTTCTTTATATATTTTGAGGAATGAGCTCATCAGAGAGAATTGTTGTAAATTATTTTCACAGTTATCATTATTGACTATTTCTTTTTATCCTGTTTCCCCATTTATCTTTCTCTCCTTTCACACTGTCCTTTCTCAAATGTGATTTGCTCCCGACTTTTACCTCCCCCAATCTGCCCTCCCTTCTCTCAGTTCTTCCCACCCGTAATAGTATGGGTATTTGAAGACCTTCCCTACCTCTTTATAAGCCTAAGGGGCTGTTGAGAAGATTTTCTCTGCTCCCAGTAGGATGAATGTAATCACATGAAGCCTGTAGTGGGAGGAGTTTGCTGAAGAGTAGAGCAGAGGCCACAGAAAGGTGGGAGTCAAAGCATTTAGAGCTGGAGGGAGGAGAGGAATCACCCAGATAGACAGCTAGGCTTGTGAGTGTTGGTTTGTGGCTGATTTAAAATATGGTGTGGCTCACTGTACTGTTATGGTGTATTAACATCTTTGCTACTATGATGGATTCAGCTTTTTGGTTTGGGAATTTGGTGTTCTGGGGTCTGAATAAAGGTTTGCTTCTGTCTTCTATATTTTGTTATTAAGGACTATGCTGACATATTTACAATCACTGTTGGTGCTATCAATGTTGTGTTGGTGCTGCACTACCCAAAACCTAAACTTCTCTTATAACCTCCCCTTCCTAATTTTCAATAAGGTAAGAAAGATTTCTGCACCCAACTGAATATTATAGTATTCCCTCATAGAGCCAATTCTGATTATAGTGACCCTTACATGTTCCTCTCCTGCCCTATATGCTCCATCTTCCCCTCCACTGTAAAAGCTTTTCCACACCTCTTTTATATCAGATAATGTATTCTATTCTACTTTTCCCTTTCTTCCACTGCATTTTTCTTTTTCACCAATTAATTTTCCTTTTTTAGATAACATATTCAACTCATACCCATGTCCTCTGTCTATCTAGACTCTTTCTAACTGCCCTAATAATGAGAAAGATTTTAGGATTTACAAGTATAATTTTCCCATGTAGGAACATAAAATAGTTTAACCTTATTGAATCCCTTATGATTTTTCTTTCCTGTTTATGTTTTTATAATTCTTTTGATTTGAAAGTCAAATTTTCTATTCATATTTGGTCTATTATTTTTAATTTTTCAAATGCTTTATTAACTTCTGATTTACATCATTCAATTCCACCAGATTTTGAGTTACAAATGTTCTCCCCGTTTTTCCCCTACCCACCGCCCCAAAATAGCAGTCCCGCAGGATATCCCCTCCTCCAATCTGCTCTTTCCCATATCTTCTCCCCTCCCCCTTCGACTTTTCCAGTAGGGCATGGTGGATCCCTATGCTCCAGTGCCTGTATAACTTATTTCCCAATTACATGTAAAATAGTATTAATAATAGAATATATATATATTAAACATTTGATTTTAAAACTCTGAATCCCAGATTCATTCCTTTCCTCCCCTTTCACCCACCTTACTGGAAAGATAAGAAATTCAGTATAGGTTGTACATCGGTAGCTAATGCAAAACATTACCATAGTAGATATATTGTAAAAGACTGACTATATTTCCCTCCCCTCATGCCACCTCCAACTTGTTCTATTCTCTACTTTCATCCCTTCCCTTTTCAAAAGTGGGTGCTTCCAACTTCCCTCCCCCTAGTCTGACCTCCTTTCCATCATACCCTCTCTCATCCTTCCCCCCCCACTCTCCTGTAGGGTGAGGTGAGATACCCTATTTAGTGTGTATTTCATTCCCTCCTCAAACCAAATTCAATGGGAATAAAATTGACCCATTCCCTTTGGCCTTCCTATTCTTCCCCTCCATTGTAGCCATTTTCCCTTGCCTCTTTTTTATGAGATAGTTTACCCCATTCTGTCTCTCCCCATCTCCTCTCATTATATTCCTCTCTCACCTCTTAATTTCACCTTTGAAGTATCATCCTTTCCTATTAAATTGGTCCAGTGCCCTCTCTCTATGTATACTTCTAAACATATATACACACATTCACATATGTATTCAAAAGCCGATATACCCTCCGATAAAGACACACACACATATTCCCTTCAACTATTGTGATACTGAGAAAAGTCTCATCAGTTACAATTATCATTTTTCCATGTAGGAATGTTAATAGTTCAACTTTGATAAGTTCCTTATGATTTCTTTTCCCTGTTTACCTTCTCATGCTTCTCTTTCTTCTTGTATCTGAATGCCAAATTTTCTATTCAAACTCTGGCTTTTTATAAAGAATGCTTGAAAGTCCTGTATTCCACTGAAGCATATTTTCCCCTGAAAGATGATACTCAGTTTTCCTGGGTAGGTGATTCTTGCTTCTAATCCCAGCTCCTTGGACCTCAGGAATATCATATTCCAAGCCCTTCGAACTCTCAGTGTAGAAGCTGCCAGATCCTGAGTTATCCTGATTGTGTTTCCACAATATTAAAAGTGTTACTTCCTGGCTGCTTATAATATTCTCACCCTGATCTGGGAATTTTGGAATCTGGCTATAATATTCCTAGGAGTTTTCTTTTTGGGATCTTTTTCAGGTGGTGATTGGTGGATTCATTCAATCTCTATTTTGCCCTCTGGTTCTAAAACTTCAGGGCAGTTTTCCTTGAGAATTTCTTGGAGGATGATTTCTAGGTTCTTTCTTTGATCATGGCTTTTAGGTAGTCCAATAATTTTTAAATTATCTCTCCTGGATCTATTTTCCAGGTCAGTGTTTTTTTTCCAATGAGATATTTAACATTGCCTTCTATTCTTTCATTTGTTTGGATCTGTTTAACAGCATCTTGATTTCTCATAATGTCATTAACTTTCATTTGCTCCAATCTAATTCTGAAGGAATGATTCTCCTCAGTGAGCTTTTGAGATTCTTTTTCCATCTTAGATTTGTAAGTCATTCTTCTCCTCATTGCCTTTCTGAGCCTCTTTTGCCATTTGAGTTAGTCTGTTTTTTAAGGTGTTATTTTCCTCACTCAGGCTGTTGACTCTTATTTCATAATTTTCTTGCATCATTCTCATTTCTTTATTTTATCATTCTTATTTATCTTCCCAGTTTTTCCTGCACTTCTCTTATCTACCTCTTTAAGTCCTCTATGACCTGTAACCAACTCATGTTTTTATTGGAAGCTTTTGGTGCAGGAGTTCTGACTTCACTGTGCTTTGATCATTTTTGTCCCCAAAATTGGAGTCTAATGTTGGATTGCTTTGCATTGTTTGCTTACTTTGCCTGGTCATTTTGCCACTCAATTCCTTGGCTTTGGGGCTTTTTTTGCCACAGTAGGACTCTGCCACCAGATGGGGGAGCTTCATTCCAAACCCTGGGGTTTTCTCAGCTGTCAGAGGTATTATTTGGGTGCCTTTGCTGAAGCCTCCACATGCTCTGGCAAGGTGGTCACACACCCCAGGATCTCCATCCTAGACCACAATCCAGGTCCAAGCAGGTTAAAGCATGAGCAATTACCCCTCAGTGGCTGTGCCACAGCCCTCAGTGGCTTCTCGCCCCAGGGGCAAAAGCCAATGCACTGCCAACTACTGGGTTCCAAAGTCCACACTGCACTGACCTCTCACTTTGTCCTTAGCATCTACTTGTTTATAATTCTGGATCACCACAGCTGCTGGTGATCTGTAGTCCCTCCAGCCAGTGGTTGGTCAGGCCTGCCCTGGGGCTAAAACCTCTGCATGGGTCTGGGCTTGGCTCTGGGCTATCCTGGGTGATTCCTGCTGGCCTGCTGGTCTGTTCTGAGCGGGAGGTTAGCTTCTCTGTGTCATTTTGTGGGTTCTGTCGCTCCAAAGTTTGTTTAGGGTCCCCTTTTACATGAATTGGAGGTGGTGGGGGCCAGAGCTGCACAGAGGTCCTGTTTCTCCAGATTTGGTGTTTTCATCAGGAATGCTTGAAAGTCCTCTATTTCATTGAATTTCCATTTTTCTGATGAACAATTATACTCAGTTTTTCTGGGTAGGTGGTTCCTGTTTATAATAACTTTTTTACTTTCCAGAATATCACATTCCAAGCCCTCCATTTCTTTCATTGAGAAGCTGCTAACTCACTGTGACTCCATCATATTTGAATCATTTCTTTTTGTTTGTTTGCAATAGTTTCTCCTTGACCTGGGAGCTGTGGAATTTGGCTATGATATTACTTGGAGTTTTAATTTGGGATCTCTTTCAAGAGGTGATTGGTGGATTCTTTCAATTTCTCATTATCCTTCCAGTTCTAGACTATTAGGGCAGTTTTTCTTGATTATTTATGGAAAGATGGTGTCTAGGTCCTTTCCATAATTCTGGCTTTCAAGTAGTCTAATTATTCCTTATATTACTTCTCTTGCATCTATTGTCCAAGTCAATTGTATTTCCAAAGAGATATTCTGTTTTTTTCATTTTGTTTTTTTTTGTTTTGTTTTGTTTTCAATGCCTTATAAAGTTTTTAACTTCCATTTACTCACATCTAATTTTTATGGAGTTATTTCTTTCAGTGAGCTTTTGGACTTCCTTTTTTATTTTGCCAGTTCTACCTTTTAGACCATCTCCTTTCCTTCAGGGAATTTTTGTGTATCTTTTCCTATTTGTCCTATTCTGCTTTTTAAGGCATTCTTCTCTTCAATGGATTTTGGTGCCTCTTTTACCATTTGACCAATTCTATTTTTTTTCATTAAATTTTATGTTTATTTTTAGTTTATATCATTCGTTTCCACAAGATTTTGAGTTACAAATTGTTTCCCCATTTTTCCTCTACCCACCATCCCAAAACAGTGATACCACTGAATACCCCTGCTCTTATCTCTCTCCTATATCCATCCCCATCCATCCTCCAACTTTCCAGTAGGACAGGATGGATCTCTATGCTCCAGTGCCTGTATATCTTATTTCCCAGTTTCATGTAAAAAAATTTTTTACACACACATATATTAATTAAACATTTGATTTTAAAACTTTGAATTCAAGATTCTTTCCCTTCCTACATTGTCACTCACCCTTACTGGGAAGATAAGCAATTCAATATAAGTTGTACATGTGTAGCTATGCAAACATTTCCATTGTGGATATATTGTGAAAGACTAACTACATTTCCCTCAATCCTATCCTGCCGCCCACTTATTCTATTCTCTACTTTGACCCTGTGCCTTTTAAAAATTGTGTGCTTCCAACTTCCCTTGCCCCCAACCTGCTCTCCCCTCCATCTTACCCCCTCTCATTCCCTTATCCCTTACTCTCCTGTAGGGTGAGATACCCTATTTAGTGTGTATTTCATTCCCTCCTCAAGCCAAATACAATGGGAATAAGGTTGACTCATTCCCTCTTGCCTTCCTATTCTTCCCCTCCATTGTAGCAATTTTCCCTTCCCTTTTCTATATGAGATAATTTACTCCATTCTGTCTCTCCCTATTGCCTCTCATTATATTCCTCTCTCACCTCTCAACTTCACCTTTTAAGTATCATCCCTTCCTATTCAATTGGTCCTGTGCCCTCTTTCTATGTATACCTGTACACATATATACGCACACTCACATAAGTATTCATATACCCATATGCCCTCCTATATAGGCATATATATGTTTGTATGCATATATAGATGTATATATGTATATATACCTATGTGTATATATATGTATGACACGCATACGTATGTATTCCCTTCAACTATTCTCATACTGAGAAAAGTTTCATAAATTACAATTATCATTCTTCCATGTAAGAATATAAATAGTTCACCTTTGATAAGTTCCTTATGATTTCTTTTACCTGTTTACCTTCTCATGCTTCTCTTGCTTCTTGTATCTGAATGTCAAATTTTCTATTCAACTCTGTTTTTTTCATCAAGAATGTTTGAAAATCCTCTATTCCATTGAATGACTATATTTCCCCCCTGAAACATGATACTCAGTTTTGCTTGGTAGGTAATTCTTGGCTTTAATCCCAGCTCCTTTGACCTCTGGAATATAATATTACAAGCTCTTCTATCCCTCAATGTAGAAGCTGCCTGATCTTGTGTTATCCTGATTGTGTTTCCAAAGTATTGAAGTTGTTTTTTCCTGGCTGCTTGTAATATTCTTTCCTTGATCTGGGAATTTCAGAACCTGTCTACAATATTCCTAGGAGTTTTTTTTTTGGGGGGGGGGTTCTTTTTCAGGGGGTGATCAGTGGATTCTTTCAACATTTATTTTGCCCTCTGGTTCTAAAAAATCATGGCAATATTCCTTGAAAATTTCTTGAAGGATAATTTCTAGGTTCTTTTTTTTTTAAAGCAATCAGAGTTAAGTAACTTGCTCAAGCTTACACAGCCAGTTATTTCTGGGTGTGGTGCTGAGTATCTGAGCCCAGATTTGATCCAGGTCATCCCGACACTGGAGCCAGCGCTCTTACTCGCTGAGCCACCTGGCTGCCCCAAGGTTCTTTTTTTTTTTTTTTGATCATGGTTTGTATCTAGTCCAATCATTTTTAAATTATCTCTCCTGGATCTATTTTCCAGTGAGATATTTCACATTGCCTACTATTTTTTCATTTGTTTGGATCCATTTAATAGTATCTTGATTTCTCATAAAGTCACTAGCTTCCATTTGCTCCAATCTAATTCTGAAGGAATGATTCTCTTTAGTGAGCTTTTGAGATTCTTTTTTTCTGTCTGTCAAATTTGGCTTTTTAAGGCATTCTTCTCCTCATTGGCTTTTTGAGTCTTCTTTGCCATTTATATTAGTCTATTTTTTAAGGTGTTATTTTCTTCAGTCAGGTTGTTGACCCTCTTTTCATGATTTTCTTGCATCATTCTCATTTTTATTCCCAATTTTTCCTCCACTTCTCTTATTTGGTTTTCAAAATCCTTCTTAAGCTCCTCTATGGCCTGTAACCAATTCATATTTGTGTCCTCCTCCTGTTCCCTGATTTGATCTCTTTTGTCCCCAAAATCATAGTCTAAAGGAGGATTACTGTGCTTGCTTTGCTTCTTTGCTTTCTCATGTTGTCACTAAATTACTTGACTTTTGAGCTTTTTGCCACAGTATAACTCTGCATCCAGAGATGAAAACTTTGTCCCAAATTGCTGTGGTTTTCTCAGGCTTTCCTGTTTTTAGAGTGTTATTTTGCTCAGTATTTTTTTTGTGCCTTCTTTATGAAGTTGTTGACTCTTTTTTCATGATTTTATTGCATGACTCTCATTTCTCTTCCCATTTTTCCCCTCCATCTTTTACTTGATTTTTAAAATTCTTTCTGAAATCTTCCATATCCTGAGACCACTTCATATTTTCCTTTGAGGCTTTTGATGTAGCAGTTTTAACTTTGTTGTCTTCTGAGTTTGTTGTTATCTTCCCTGTCACCATAGTAAGTTTGTAGAGTTGGAATCTTTTTCTGTTCTTTACTCATTTTCCCATACTATTTCTTGACTTTTAATTCTATGCTAAAGTGGGACTCTGCTTTCTGTGTAAAGGGAGCACTGACTCAAGCTTCAAGGTTTCATGTAATGATTTTCAGAGATAATTCTGGAGATTTGTAAGTTTTCTGTTCTTTCATGGTGGCATATTATAAGGAGAGTGTTTACTACTTTCCTGACCTATGCTCTTCTCTGTGAGCAACCACTAACCCTATTTTCCACTCTAGAGTTGTGACCAGCATCCCAGCTCCCCTGTGGCCTCAAATTCTGGTATGTTAGTGCTCCTCATCACCCTGGGACTGAGACCCAGGACTGCAACCTATGTCTAAGTATAGGCAATACAGAAATGTCCATCCCCTTGAGCCATCAAAAAGATCCTAGTAATCTCCTTCTGACCAGTTTTTTGATTCCCTTACTGTCTGTGGCCTGAGAAGTATGAAAACCACATTTGCTGTCACTGATTCAATTGCCCTCATGGTCTGCTGCTTTTTTGCTGAAGTGTAGCTTGTGCTCAATTGTGCTCCATTCTCACCCTGGTGCAACAGACCTTTCTTGCTAATCATCTAAATTGCCTTGGGCTGGAAAATTGTTTTGAACCATTGTTCGGTGGGTTCTCCTGCTTCCAAATTTGTTTTGAACCATTATTTATAGTTGTTTGGAGAGCTTTGAGGAGGAGAGCTTAGGGAGTTTCTTGCCTTTCCTGCCCTATCTGGGCTCTGTCACTTTGCACATTAAAAGAGAAAAAAATCCGCTGAGTATTCACACTCAGCAACTCTCCTGGACAATATTTTTTTACGTTATGACAACATATGTACTTTATAGAATTTATCTTTAAAGGTAACCATAAATTTTGTTAATATATGCTGTGTGCTCAGTCTTTAGCATTTGTTGCTCTCATTACATACATATATATATATATATATATATACATATATGTGTGTGTTTGTGTGTGTATGTATATATACATATATAGCTCCATATCCATATCAATATCCACATCCACATCCATATCCATATCTATATCCATATCCATATTCATATCCATATGCATATCCATACATACACATTTGTGTATAGGCCTAGTAGTGTTATAGTTGAGTCAAAGTATCACTTTTTAGTAACTTAGCAATTTTTGTGTATAATTCTAAATTGATTTCCTGAATAGTTTTATACATTCCCAATTTTACCAATATCATCAATGTGTATATTTTCCCACAGCTCCTTCACTACCCATGATTTTTGTATATTCTAATTTTGCCAACATTCTATCTCTGAGGGGAATTCTCAGAATTGCATTAATTTTCATTTCTCTAGTTAATAGTGACTTGGCACATTTTTTTAATGTGCTTATAAATAACCTGGGTTTCTTTCCTTGAGAACTACCTCTTCATATTCTTAAATCATTGATCAATTGGGAAATGGTTCTTAAAATTATGGATTTGAATCAGAACCTTTTTTATCTTAGGAATGATTCCTCTCTCTTCTTCAGAATAACTTGATCCCAATTAATTTTTTTCTTTAATTTTAGTTTTATTATATTTGCTTATGCAAACCTTAAATTATCTATTTTATCTTTAGGATTTATTCTCTTCTTTGATCATGAAATTTTCTGCTCTACAAAGATTGGACAGTTTATTTTTTCATATTTCTCTAATTTGTTTATTAGGTGACCTTTTATTTTTAGGTCACATCCATTTGGAGCTTGTTTTTGCATAAGGTGTGATGTATTGTTCTAAATCTAATTTTTTTTCCCAATTAGTATCAATTTTTCCTGTATTCCAATTCCTGTGAAAATGTGAGGGGCAGAAAACAAGCACAAACAGGATCTGGAAAGGGTTCTCATTGGGGGTGCCACATGAATGGACTATAAAAATAAAGTAAGGATTCTAAGAAGCACATGTAAGAAAGGAGTGTTTCCTGACCTAGAGATTAGTCAAAAGATGAAGTTCCATGTTCAGGCAGTGGCACGGAAACCAGTTCATATATATATATAAAGTGGGATATAATTAATCATGAAAAGAGAGTTTGGAGCAACATTTAAATGGTTTTTAATACCAAGTTGAAGAATTCAACTTCCCCTCCACCCTAAAGTACAATTTCTAACCTTGGGTCTATGAGTCTGTTGATAGGCCTGTGGTTAGCTTTCAGTGTGGTCTGGGAAATTTGATGGGGAACAATTTATATATATTTTAAACTGTCTTATAACTGAATTTTAGAATTTCCTATAATTATTTTAAGATATGATTCCGAGGAATCCATAAACTTTACCAAATTGTCAAAGAAGTCAATGATTCAAAAAAAGTTAGCAACCACTATCATAGAGAATACAAGGATACCTTGCAATTTCTTGAGCAATAGAGTGACATGTTCATGCTTTGGCTTTAGGGAGAATATTTTGGCATATTCTACTGTGGAAGTACTGGAAGCTAGGATTACTTTTAGGAAACTTGTTCTACCACTTTTTGTCCAGAACAGTTATGGTAAGTGCCTGACCTATAATAGTGTTGACATAAGTGAAAAGAAGGGTATAATAGTAGAATTAATAAATCAACTGATTGATTGTTTATGGTGGGTGAGAGGAGCAAAAGAGAATGGAGACCTAAGAATGACTCCTAGGCTGTAAACCTGGATGATAGTACCCTCCTGAAATAATCAATTTTATAGACATATGTTAGCTGCATGATCCTGGGGAAGTCACTTAACCTTGATTGCCTCTATAATGGTCATATTGCACAAAAAATATTTATAGCAGGTCTTATAATGGTGGCAAAAAAAAAACGGAAGTTGAGGGCATGTACTCAGTTGGGGAATAGTTGAATCAAGTAGTTGTATATGATTGTGGTGGAATACTACTTTAGTAAAAGAAATGATGAGCAAGATGCTCTCAGAAAATCCTGGAAAGACTTAAATGAACTGATGCAAATTGAAATGAACAGAACTAGGAGAACTTTCTATAAAGTAACAACAATATTGAGTGATAATCAACTGTGAATAACTTAGCTATTTTCAGCAATACAATAATCCAAGTCAATTCTGAAGGTTATATGATGAAAAATGCTACCTATCTCCAAGGAGAAAAATGATGGAGTCTGAGTGCAGATCAAAGCATACCTTTTCTTCTTATTTTTTTTTTAAGCAATTGGCATTAAGTGATTTGCTCAAGGTTACACGGCCAGTTATTTCTGGGTGTGGTGCTAAGTATCTGAGCCCAGATTTGATCCCCAGGTCATCCTGACACTGGAACCGGTGCTCTTAATTTCTGAGTCACCTGGTTGCCCCATAATTTTTCTTTACTTACTTGATTTTTTCTTTTTCTGAGTGTATGTTTGTGTGTGTGTGTCTTCCACAACATGACTAATATGGAAATATGTTTTGCATGACTGCAAATGTGTAACCTCTATCAAGTTGCTTGTATTCATAATGAGAAGGGAGGAGGGTAGGAAGGATGGAGAGAATTTGGAACTCAAAACCAAACATATATATAATATTTTTACATGCAACTGGGAAAAAATTAAATGTTAAATCATAAAAAAGAAAGAGAGATGTTTAGAGGATGGTGTCTTTATTATTTTTTTTTGAGTAGGCAGAGATGGAAAAAAATATGTTTCATTTGGGATATGTTGATTTTGAGATTCCTAGAAAAAATCCAGTTGGAGATATCCAATAGACAGCTGGTAATGTGAGAGTACAGAGGATCCAAGAATGAACACTTAGATATACTCTAAATCTGAGAGGTATTAGCACTGAGATACTAATTAAAATCATGGAAGCTAATGGAATTTCTAAAAGGGATTGTGGCAGGAAAAGAAAGGGATCAAGGATTGAGCTATTGAGGACACCAACAATCACGATATGTGACATAGGTGATAGTCCAATTTCCTCAGAAGGAGCAATTACACTGGTAGCAATACAAGCAAGAAAGGGAAATGTTATAGAGGGCAAGGATGATAAACCATATCAAATGGTGCCGAGAAGTCAAGGGGTCTCAGGACTGAGCACTGCTCATTGGATTTGTTATTTAAGAATTCAATAGTGACCTTGAAAAGAGCAATGCATCATATCTGTATGAGGAAATTAAAGGCCAAGGATAGAATGCTTAGTACCTTGCTAGGGATAAATAGTATGAAAGTAGCTAATATTGTCAGTGGTTGACTGCAGAACCAAACTAGGACAGGGAGACAAAGTCTATTGACTAAAGGACCAAATTTATAAGGCTCACCTTTTTTTTTTTTAAATAATGATTTAAAAATAATTGATTCTTATTAGCTTTGAACACTTACAATTCAATAGTTAGAAACAAACCGAATTTAGCACCTAGTTAGCAAGAATAATTCATCATGATAGAAGGCTATCAACACTTTGCCTCCAACCCCGACATATAATAAAGTAGTAGTCCTTCCATAAGCCCACTATCCCAGGCTGCATCCTCCCTCTCATTGGCTTTTAAGTATCTGGAGGCCTACCCCACTGATTAAATGCATTTATTTACATTATTTTGGTATTATTTTTACATAATGAATCATGACAGTTGTTTGTTGCTGCTTACTGTTCCTACTAAAAAAAATTTGAATACCATTGATTCTTCCATTGTTTTTTCGAAGGTCCTAGATAGTCATAGATTTTTTTTTTAAGTGCAAGGAAAAAAAGAATAAAAAGAAACTTTTCCCTATGCCTAAATCTATAGAGGAAAAAAAAGTTACCTTCATGTCTTACTCTATGTTGTGCAACAGGAGTGAACCTGAGGGGCCTACTCAAAAGAGCAAAAACTGTCTCTGTAATCCATAAAATGAGCACCCTTAAATTGTTTCAGTTGCAGTTCTCTTTGGCATAGGCTCCAGTAATAGGGACAAACTAAGAGCCTCTGGTGACATACACCATTTCACAAGGGGCTAGAGCAAATTTACTTTCCTCTAAAGACTAAGTCTGTACCCTACCTCCATGGGAGATAACCTAATCCAAAGATAAAGGGTGTTCCAGTAGAGTCCATTCAGGCTTTCCCTGACATCTCCTATTACCTTTGTTATCTTACCCATAGTTGTCCCTGCCTTTCAGTGTTCATAACAATATCATTAATCCAAAATTCAAAGGAAATATCAATTTTATGGAACTTAAGTTCTATGCATTTGGCCCTGGTCAATTGGTCCATCTTTCTGAAGCAATAATTCAAAATAAAATGATTTTTATTGCTTATACAATTTAATTCAGAGATATGTAGACAATGGTGACAAGCATCCACTGATTTTGCAACTATAAATAAGTTGATTTAGATCTTTGTCATCATGTCAGCACACATAAGAAAAGAAAATATATGAATGTAAATTGAACTATAACTACAGATTTCTTTTTCATTTGGAAATAAAATAGTTTGGCAGCTCTACCAATAAACAGTACTTAATACTATCTCAGCATTCTTACTTGAGTTTTGGAAAGCTGAGTCTTACAGTAATTGCATATTTCATCTACATATACCAAATGAGTTTATAATGACTATTATCATCAAAATGAATAGGAAAACAATTAGCCATGATTAGCCTCTTTATGTGAAGAGTTACCTCCTTATTTTGGCATTCAGTTTGCAATAATTTGGAAATCAGGTATGGGTTTTAATAATTTTATTTATCTTTTCCTAAAATTTCAATAGGAGAAGAACAAATGGGTTCTTTAACCTTGTGAATTTATTTGTGAAAGGGAGAAAATGGTAGCTCTGTTTATTAAAATATGCAACCAATTTCCCTAATTTTCTGAAAAGTAGCAGGAAAAAAGTTCAGATATTTTCTTGATTTCAAGCTGAAAATAAGTGAAATTAAAATAAGCATGATAAGAATCCATTATTATGTTTCATAACCTACCCCCAAATGATTAATTTTCATAGTCTTAGATGACTTTGTCTTATGAGAGAATGAAATTTTCTTGTAAATTATATGTTGGTGGTCTGCTCAACTATTTGAGGATCTTAATGGGTAGTCTTGAAATATAAATTTTGTAATGCAAATTTATCAATTCAGCATTCAAAACAACTTGTACACTCTACCAAAGTTCTCTGAAATCAGTGAAGAAACAAGGTGGTTTTCACACAGTTTGTGGCCAAGATTTCCATTGCTCTGCTCTCTTGTTAATGAAGAGTTCCCTATAGAGGAGATGTCAATAGTAATAACTCACATTGATAAAATGCTTTAAAGTTTAAAAAACAGTAAAACAGTCCTCTGATGAAGTAATTCAAATATCATTATCTCCATTTTATTGATAAGGTATCTAAGCCTCATAGAGGCAAAGTAACTAGGTCTTGTATCTGGTTTACATCAGAACTAATATTTGAAAGTAGGACTTTTTTTTTGGAAGGGTGAAGACAAGGCAAATGGGATTAAGTGACTTGCCCAAGGTCACATAGCTAGTGTCAAATATCTGAGACCGGATATGAACTCAGATCCTCCTGACTTCAAGGCCAGTGCTCTATTCACTGCATCACCTAGCTGTCCCAAAAGTAGGACTTTTAACCAGAGGATAATCCATTGTTTTTATGCCTTGCTTTCTTCTACCAATATAAGGGTCCTGGGATCTTTGATAGTTACTTAAATGGACCAACCAGTACAATTCCAAAGGATATTTTGTTTTTAGCAAGAAATGCCACACTGATAATACAGATGCATAAGTATGAATGTCACTGTCCTGCTTAAGAAACTTCACTGGCTTCCTATCTCTTGTGGAATATATATATTTTTAAATCCTTTGTTTTATATTTTAAACCCTTTATAATCTGCCTCTATCTGTGTTGCCAAACTGATTTTTGTTGCTGTTTATTTTGGAGGAGGGAAGTCAGGGCAATTGGGGTTAAGTGACTTGCCCAAGGTCACACTACTAGTAAATGTTAAGTGTCTGAGGCTAGATTTGAATTCAGATCCTCCTAACTTCAGGTCTGGTTCTCTGTTCACTGCCATCTAGCCACCCCCATGGCAAACTGATTTCAAAATCTATCCCAACACCTTCTATTTACCAGGCAGATCTTGATACTATACAATACACTCTCCATTCTCTCCTTTCCTTTGCACAGGAACCATTCATCTCAAGTGTTACTACAGGAAGATTCACTTATTAGTAACTTGTGGCTGAAATTGCTTTGTACGTACTTAATGTATGTTTATATTAACTCATATGTACACATGTAAGTTCCTTACGGGCAGGCATATTTTATTTTTGTCTTTGAATCCTTACTTTCTGCCATAGCATGGGGCATATAATAAGTGCTTACTGGGTGCTTGAATGAATGAATGAATGAATGAATAAATGATTGAATGCATACTTATATGATTACACAGTTGATTGAAGCTGCAGCATAAATATTATATTATTTGTTCTATCACTTTTACATTCATTTTTCAGGGACAGCTGCCTGGTCCCTGGAGGACCAGCCTTCTGCCCTCTCATAGCCTACTTGCCCTACAGAATTGCCAGAGGCAGTGGCAGGAACAGTTCCCTAGTAGAGCCAAAATGCCCAGGAGTTCCTTGGGATGGTTTTAAATTATCTTCAGGGCTGAGCAATACTCTGGGGACTTTATCTGAGTAGAATCAATCTTCCTGGTCTCTGTTGTTGAAAAGATGACAGTAACTTTGGTTGTTTCCCCAAAGACAAGAGTTAAATTGACACACCTCTGCAGCCAGTCTTAACAGATTCATCTTGGTTACTAAGCACTTTCCTGGTGACACAGAGCTGCTGGGCATACAATGCTGACTTAGGTGAATGTTAATTGTTGAAAGAAACTAAAACCCTTGGAAAAGAATAAATTTTTTTTATGTCATGTCCAAATCTTTAATTCTAGCCCTAGGGCCATAATTTTCCATTTGTTGCCTCATAAGTTGTCCTTGTTTAAGAATATTCAGTAGCTAATCCCGTGGAAAAAAAAATATCTCTGAAGTCTTCTTAGTATAAATATCAAGAGATTAAATGTCACCAGTCATTTTCTGGAAGTAGAATGTTTTGTGCATAATGTACTTTCAAACCACTTTTTTTCTTAGAAGATTTACTGTTTCAGAGCTATGGGTAGCTGTTATTCCATCATATTACTCTGTTAAAAATAGTCTCACATTTAAATTTAATTAAACAAGCAAATGTACTGAAGGTCTTCTTAATGGTTAGATAGGTTGGTTCCTAAATAGTGTACACAGGCTCTGGTTTAATCTATGAAGCTTTCTTATGGTACTCATACCATTTACACAGAAGTTTCTTCAAGAGAAGGAACATTTAAATCCTTGATAACAAGATATTTACCCTTGTCATTACTCCGTCAAGTTTTATCCTCTATTCCCATGTGCACCAGATTCTTAGATGTGCTAGGAAACTCTTCCACATACCCTGAGACATTCTCTTCTACAGCTCCCTGCTCAGCCATTGTCTGCCAGGTTTTCCCAGGTTGGCAAGGGAAAAGACTAAATAACATCTCTATTTCTACAGGAACAAAGCTAATCTCCACTGGGAACCTTGGGAGAGTAAAGAAAGGAGGCAAGAGGGTGGGGGAAAGGAAAAGAAAGGCAGAGGAATCCCAAGGCATGGAAAATGGGCCAGGAAGTCTGGACTGCCTGGGGACCCTTCTTTGTTGTCAAGTGAAGAATTCAGTCTTTCTCCTTTGTAGTGAATGAAATCTCCTTCAGAGGGACATAGGAAAAAAAGAAAAAAAAATCTTTTTAGGAAAATAAGGAAAAAAAACCCTGGTGTCATATTCATAGAAAATTGAATTTTCTTTTCTGGACTTGAATATTTGAATCTGATACTAATGAGCAAAGAATACTGAGTTGTAAGTAAAAAAGTTTGAAAATCATTATTCAGCCCCTTCTCCTCAACTTTCCCTCCCATCAGCCTGCCTCAGCAGAGAGTTAGCTAGTCCTCCCCTACTCTCAGAATAACCTCATTCGCCTGTGTCTTTGATCCCATACTCCCCTAAACTTCCAGGCATTCATTTTCACTTTCCTCTCCTGCTGCTTTAGTTTCATGGCAACAGAGACTCACAGACTTAGAGGGAAAGTTAAAGGTCATCTAGTCTCACCTCCCATCCAATTCATAAGTCCTTCTGAATACATTGCCCCCCTATTATGAAATAATAAAGAGTCAACACCAATGTGGAGAGGGAGAGCAGAAAGAAGGCCCTTGAGTTAATCCCTAAGGGAAAATGCCAGCTTCTGAAAGTTTTCTTAATTTTAAGGGGAAAAATATGTGACACATGTACCATAGCTACTTGCCTTCTACCAGGGCTAAAAAGTAGGGGGACAGAGATATGCAGTACAGCTGGTTAACATGAAGCATATTTGTTTCCACGAAAGAAGATCACTCAATTGCCTTAACAGGGTCATATTTGCATCTTCCAGTAGGGTGGAGGGAGACATGTCTTTAAATGTTAGGGTTTTTAAGCCTTCTTTGCATAGCATATGATGGCAGTGCTGTGGCTGCTGCCATCATACTGTCTTTATCACTTAATGTGGAAAGAACTACTTTTATTCCTTCTCTATTTGTCCATCATGGTTCACTAACAACTAACTGCCTTTTGTCTTTCTTTGCAGACTCCCCCTCTTAAACAATGGCTCCTATTTCACCAGTACTGTTGAGCCTGGGGAAATAAAGATTTATTGGGAACATGATTGCTATCACCAAATATTTGAAGTGCTGTCCTTGAAGAAGAGGTTTTAGACTTGCTTTACTTTTGGAAAGCAATCTATCAAATTGTAAAGTAGTTGCAAAGTGAATTGGCAAAGACAGTACCTACTATAAGTGATTTGCAAAAATCCCCCAACACAGTCCCTGGTACATATTAGGCAGTAGATAAATGCTTATTCTCCCTTCCTATTCCCATTCCCCTAATGATGATTAACAATAGCAGCAACAATGCCTAGAATTTATATAATTATATGAGATTAACAAATTATTTTAGAATTTATCTCATTTGATCCACAATGAATCAAATCACTAGCAGTTTCAACACTCTGGGAAATAACAGCCTTTAAGAGAAAGGACCAAGTATTTCCATGAGCATGTTAGATCTAGCGCTGTCAAACAGATGATTGGGTCTTTTACTTCCCATCTCTAAAATAGTATACAGGGTGTCCCTAAACTCTGGACACATAGGAAATCTCATTAACTATGCATATTTTCAAAAAATGAAATGAATGAAATTTTCAACATTTTCTTTAATTAGCATAAATTTAACCATGACAATTTCACATGGAATAAAAGCTTTCATTAACTATTGAAGACTCTCTTCCATATTAATGACATTGATTTAATTTAATTAATGAGATGTTCTATATATCTCCTATGTCTTCCTATGAAATCTCATTTATGCTAACTAAATAAAATGTTAAAAATTTCATTCATTTCTTGAAAATATGTACAGTTAATGAGATTTCCTATGTTTCCAGATTTTAGGGTTACCCTGTACAACAGCACCATTCACTCTTCCATATGGCTTGCCTCCTTGTACACAAATAACAGATCTTATATTACATATGTCCCAACCCCTACATGACTTCCAACCGTTGAAGGCATTGATAAGCAAACACATTAATGTCAATAAACAGATTTCTAGATAAGTCTTGAGTAAGACCAATCAAACTGTCACTAAGTATTTATTAAGCTCCTTCTATATGCCACACATTGTAATTGCTAGTGATAATACAAATCTCATTAAAAGTATCAACCCTCCTGGACTCCTAGCCCTAGTAGAAAATGTCAGTATTTTGTAGGATGAAGTAACTGTAAGTAAGCCCCATATGTAATTCTGGAAGCCAGCTGCCCACAATTCTACCCTCTAGTTAATGAAGCCTTTTACTATCAGTATATCATTATACCAAGAACCTGACTCATCTGCTAGACTAATGGTTCCCAAGCTTTTCAATTTTCCCTTTTAATTTCAACATGTTTTACAGATTCCCATAAGATAGTGATTGTATTATTAGTAACCATTGATTGAGAAAATACTCGATGATGCAAAACTATTGTGACTTAATTAATTCTTTAAAGTGAATGAGTAGTTTATGAATCCCAACAGCATTTACATGCATTCAATAAACAGTTTATACAAGCAAGGCATATTGTTAATCAGTGTGCAGAAGGTATAAATTAAACTAATTCATTCAGTGACATAACTGCAGCTTTTGAAGATTGGAATTCTGCTTAAAGGAATGAAATATGGATCTATAAATTCTTTATAATATTTCTGCAATTCCCAAGCCACACACCCTAGGGACCATGGTATACAGGATGAAAATCACTTTGCTGAAACACATTCAAATGGAACAATGATATCATAAGCCTAAACAAATGTCCAACCATTATGCCTGTTCCCTAAGAAATAAACATGGCAGTGAGGGCCCTTTTGACTCAGTGTATTTCATGCCAGTCTTCATGTCACCAAGGCTCCCTAAACACCCAAAATTGTAGTGCTGTATTTTATATGGAACAGGGGTTTCACTGTAGAAACATTGTGGAAATCTGGAGAGAGTCCTAGTCCTGGAGCTAGGAATCCCCTTTCAAAAAATTGGTCAGCTTTTATTGATGTCTGTAGTTGTTATTTCTGTTACTTCATTTCTTAGGTATGACTTCCTTCAGGGTGAAGTATGAAAGAACATTGGATTTGGAATAAGAGGACCTTGTATATGACATTTCATTTTGCTTGCCTTACTTTCCTGATCTGTGAAGTTTCAACTAAACTATATCTGAGATTTTTCTCTATCTTTAAATATATGAAACTTATTCAGATTGCATACTTGACTCTATTTTCCTTAGTGAGTTTATCAGCTCTCATGGGTTTATATATTATCTCTACACTCTCTTCAACTCTCTGTAGCTTCTCTTTCTGTCTCCCAGTCCCATAACCCCATATCCCCAAGCAATTTTGAATTGGATGCTACATAAGTATCTTAAACTCAATATACACAAAGGAGAAATAATTATTTTGCCAATTTATCTCTCTCCCAAACTTGTGTTACTATTCAGGACATCACCATCTTTCCTATCATCCAAGTCCACAACCTCAGTGTCATCCTTGATTACTCTCCTTTAGACTTATTTATCTGTTCTCTCCATCCTTCACCAATCAACTGTTAAATCTTATTATTTCAACTTCTAGAAAAAAATCTCTTGCATCTGTCCCCTTTTTTCCATCCACAAAGTCAATGTTCTAAGTCAATTACTCATCACGTCTCTCTTGATCTATTATAAAAGTCTCTGAATTCAGTTCTTAACCATTTTTGTGTTATGGGTCACTCTGGTAGTCTGGCTAAGTATATGGACCTCTTCTCAGAATAATGCTTTAAAATGCATAAAAATTCATATAAATACAAAGTACCCCAATTATATTGAAGTACAGTTATTAAAATACTTTAAAAAAAAACATGATACCAGGTTAAGAACCTCTGGTCTAATGGTTCTCCCCTTCTCAAGTCTTTTCCCATTCCAATCCATATTCAACAATTCTACAATTTTTAGTAATTTGATTTCAGTAAATTGTGAGTCTGACTGTCTCACTCCACCACTCATTAAACTTCAGTGACTCCAGTAATCTTTAGGATTGAGTATAAACTTCATTTGTCACTAAAAGCCCTTCCCAACATGATCCCCATGGATGGTATTAGCCTCATATATTAACTTCCTTTATTCATTTTTGTCAGTCAATCTGACCTTCCTACAATTCCATATATGCAGTGCTCCATTTCCTACCTCTGTGCTTTTGCATTAGCCATTTTGCATTCATAGGATGAATTCCCCTCTCACCTCAGCCTCTTAGCATCTCTAATTTCATTCAACCTTCAGCTCAAACACCATATTCCATATGAAGTTTTTCTTGATTCCTCAACTGCTAATACTCTCCCTCCATAGCTAATCTATTTTTTTATGTTTTTCATCTATAGCTTCATGTACACACGTTGTATCTGCCATTAGAATGTAAATTCCATGGGGGCGGGGATTTTCACCTCCCATCTTTTATACCTAGCACCTTGCACAGTGTGCAATAAGCACAGATACTTGATAAAGCCATGTTGATTTATTGATTAACTAAAGTGTCTCCATGCATGTTCCACATTTTTTGAGTTCCTGATGCACTTATATTTTGAGGTCAGCTCAGTCTTTGATCACCATGTAGTACAATGGCAGAATCATTGAGGTAGAGTCAGAAAACCAGGGTTATGAATGCTGTCACTGATACTTAGTATGACCTAACTAATAATACCCCTTTATATTTTATCTTTTCCCTTTAAGGTGTAGGGCATCTAGGTGTCACAATGGATAGAATGCTGGGCCTGGAGTTCAAATCAGTGATATCAAACTCAAATATAAACAGAGTATACGAAACCACACCTCAGGGTAACTCAGAGGAAACACTGAGTGTCCTGGTCTTGACCTCAGTCTAGAGACACCCAGAGGCTACAGCACACAAAATCAACAACAAGGCACCTAGCTCCCAGCCTCAGAAGCTTGGGACAGAGCCCTCTGTGCCCCAGGAGCAGAAATACACTTTAAAGGACAGGAAATAGGCAATTGCAACAGGCCAGAAGCAACTTGCAAAGGCAAGACCAAAGACAGTAGAAATCTATTATTCTGAATGAGAAGAATCACTTTCAGGAGACACCATGAACTCTGTGTCCATACCTGAGACCACAGGTGGAAATATGAACTGGTCTCAAGCCCAAAAAGCATCCTTGGAGGATCTCAAGAAAGATTTTAAAAGTGAAATTAGAAAAGTAGAAGATAAATTTAAATCTTCAGTGACAAAATTGGGGAAAAAAAGTCTCATTGAAGAAAACAAATCCTTAAAAAGTAAAATTTTTGAACTAACTGGAGAAAATACCTCCCTAAAAAAGGACTTTCAAAAACTAACTGAAGAAAATAGTTCACTAAAAATTAGAATCAGTGAAATAGAAGCTCAGGACTCTATGATGCACCAAGAGTCAATCAAACAAATCATGAAGATTGAAAAATTAGAAGAAAGTGTAAAATATCTCACTGGAAAAACAACTGACCTGGAGAACAGATCCAGGAGAGATAACATAAGAATTATTGGTCTGTCAGAAAGCTGTGATGAAAAAACAGCCTGGACAACATCCTGCAAGATCTTGTCAAAGAAACCTGTCCTGAAGTCCTAGAATCAGAAGGTAAAATAGTTATTGAAAGAATTTACTGGTCTTTTCCTGAAAGAGATCCCAAATTGAAAACTCCATGGGGGGGGGGGGAAGCTGAGTCAGGATGGCAGAGTAGAAACAGTACTTTTGGAGGGCTCTGGCTCCCACCTCCTCCAATTCACATATGAAATTACTCTACACACGCTTTGGAGCTACAGAACCACAAAATGACACTGAGAAGCTAAGCTCCCACTGAGGACAGCCTGGCAGGCTAGAAGGAAGTGCTCACACCTCTGGGAGCTGAGCTCAGCCTGGCACTTGAGCTGGAGGTTTTAGCCCCAGGGCAGCCTGACCAGTCACCATCTGGAGGGAATTCAGATCACCAGCAGTTTTGGTAGATTCCAGAATTATCAACACATATATGGTGAGGACAAAGTGAGAGATCAGTGCAGTGTGGACTTTGGGATCCAGTAGTTTGGGATTGTGGTCAGCCTTTATCCCTTGGAGGGAGAAGGTACTCTGGTGCCGTGGCTATGCAGCCACTGCCACATGGCAGCTTCAGCTACTGGCCTTCAGATTGTAGGGGGACCAAGTGACCAGTCTGAGGGGTAATCACTCTTGCTTTACTCTTCTTGGATCTGTATTGTGGTCTAGGGTGGAGGTCCTGGGATGTGTGACCAACTTGCCAGAGCATGTGGAGGCTTTACAGAGAGCACCAAATAATACTTTTGGCAGTTGAGAAAACTCCAGTGTTTGGAATCAAGCTCCCCTCTCTGGTGGCAGAGACATAGTGTGGCAAAAAACCACAATGTCAAAAGATAATTTTAAAATTATTGGACTACCTGAAAGTCATGATCAAAAGGAGAACGTAGGAATCATCCTCCAAGAAATTCTCAAGGAAAATTGCCCTGATGTTTTAGAACCAGAGGGCAAAAAAGAGGTTGAAAGAATCCACCAATCACCTCCTGAAAACGATCCCAAAAAGAAAACTCCTAGGAATATTATAGCCAGATTCAGGAATCCCCAGATCAATTAGAAAGTATTACAAAATGCCAGGAAGAAAAAATTTGAATATTGTGGAAACACAATCAGGATAACCCAGGATCTGGCACCTTCTACACTGAGGGATAGAAAGGCTTGGAATATGATATTCTGGAGCTCAAAGGAGCTGGTATTAAAACCAAGAGTCACCTACCCAGAAAAACTGAGTATCATGTTTCAGGGGAAAATATGGTCATTCAGTGGAATAGAGGACTTTCAAGCACTCTTGATGAAAAAACCAGAATTGAATAGAAAATTTGACATTCAGATACAAGAAGCAAGAGAAGCATGAGAAGGTAAACAGGGAAAAGAAATCATAAGGAACTTATCAAAATTGAACTATTTATATCCCTACATGGAAAAACGATAATTGTAACTTATAAAACTTTTCTCAGTATGAGAATACTTGAATAGTTGAAGGAAATAGAAATGTGTGTGTATATAAATATATAAAAGCTGAAATACTTAAAATGTGAAATTAAGAGGTGAGAGAGGAATATAATGAGAGAAGATGGGGAGAGACAGAATGGGGTAAACTATCTGGTATAGAAGAGGCAAGGGGAAATGGTGACAATAGAGGGGAAGAACAGGAAGGCAAATAGGAATGGGCCTTATTCTCATTGAATTTGCTTAGGGAGGGAATGACATACACATTAAACAGGGTATATCACCCTACAGGAGAGTAGGGGGGAAGGAGATGAGAGTGGGGAGGATGGAATGGAGGGCAGGCTGGGGGTGAGGAAAGTTGGAAGCACCCACTTTTGAAAAGGGACAGGATCAAAGTAGAGAATAGAACAAGTGGAAGGTGGGATAATAGGGAGGAAAACATAGTCAGTCTTTTACAATATATCCACTATGGAAATGTTTTCCATAGCTACACATGTACAACCAATATTGAATTGCTTATCTTCCCAGTAAGGGTGGGTGACAAGGGAGGAAGGGAATGAATCTGGAATTCAAAGCTTTAAAATCAAATGTTTAGATAGATAGATAGATAGATAGATAGATAGATAGATAGATAGATAGATAGATAGATAGATAGAT
>NW_027187323.1:11152376-11189497 GCF_028583685.1 Petaurus breviceps papuanus
GATAGATAGATAGATAGATAGATAGATAGATAGATAGATAGATAGATGATAGATAGATAGATAGATAGATAGATAGATAGATAGATAGATAGATAGATAGATGGATGGATAGATAGATATAGATAAAGGTATACTATTATTAATATTATTTTCCATGTACTTGTGAAATAAGTTATGCAGGCACTGGGGCATAGAGATCCACCATGTCCAACTGGAAAGTCGGACGGGGTATGGGAGAAGATATGGGAGAGAGAAGATTGGAGTAGGGGATATCCAGTGGGATTGCTATTTTGGGGTGGTTCATAAGGGGGAAAAAGGGAAGAAAATTTGTAACTCAAAATCTTGTGGAAATGAATGATGTAAACTAGAAGTTTAAGCATTGGATTAAAAAAAAAGAAAACTCCCAGAAATATAGTAGCCAAATTCCAGAATTGCAAGATTAAGGACAAAATAGTACAAGCAGCCAAAAAGAAGCAATTCAAATATTGTGGAGCAACAGTCAGGATTACACAGGACCTAGTAGCTTCTACATTAAAAGACTGAAAGGATTGAGACTTGCTACATTGTAAGGCAAAAGAGCTAGGACTGTAACCAAAAATTAACTACCTGGCAAAACTGAGCATAATCTTTCAGGCAAGGAGATAGTCATTTAATGAAATAAAGGACTTCCAGACCTTCCTGATGATAGACCTAGAACTCAGTGGAAAATCTGATCTTCAATTACAAGACTCAAGAAAGACATAAAAAGGTAAACAAGGAAAACACATTCACATAGACACACATGCACACATTCACACCCACGCACACATGTACATAACTTGGGATGCAATAAGAGCAAACTGTTTACATCGCTATATGAGAAGCTGATAACTGTCAATATTGAAATTTATATGATTATCATGACCTTTAAAAGGGATATACATAGTCAGAGATTGTGGTTATAAATGAACTAATCTGATGATAAAAAAAAAATCATTAAGGGGTCCAAAGGGACTGTAATAGGATAAAAGGAAAGGATGAGGCAGAAAAAGGTAAATTATGTCATATGAAGAGGCATAAAAACATACTATAGTAGAGGAGAAGGAAAGAGGGAGATGAACATCATATGAACATTATTCTCACTGGTTCTGGTTCAAAGAGGGATCAACATAATCAGTTAAGTTTGAGATTCTAAGGTGAAAAGACACAAAAACTCATTAAATAGAGGACAAGGAGGAGGGGAGAGGAGCACTTTATGAGATTTACTTTCATTGATTTAGGGTCAAAAAGGGAATAACATACTCTGATAAGTATAAAAATCTATTGTGTCCTATAGGCAGTAGGAGGGTAAGGGGGGATTAGAAGGAGGAATTAGAAGGGAGGGAAATAGTAGTAAGAGGAAAGGGTAGGTAAAGAAGGGGGATAACAGGGAGGGAACACTGAAGGAGGCAGTGGTCAAAAGAAAAATCCTTAAAAAGGGGAAGAGAGAAGGAAGAAACAAAAAAAAAACATAAGCAGGGGAGGGAATAGGATGGAGGGAAAGAGACAGATAGTAATCATTACTGTGAATGTGAAAGGGATGCACTCTCCCATAAAATGGAAGTGGATAGCAGATTGGATTAAAAACCATAATCCTACAATATTCTGTCTACAAGAAACACATGTGACACAAAGGGATATGCACAAGGTAAAGGTAAAAGGCTAGAGTAGAATATATTATGCTTCAGCTAAAGTAAAAACAGAAGAGGTAGCAATCCTTATCTCAGGTAAAGCAAAAGCAAAAACTGATCTAATTAAAAGAGATAAAGAAGGAAACTATATCCTGCTAAAAGGCATCATTGAGTATGAAGCAATAATGGTACTTAACATTATTGGTATAGGGTCCAAATTCCTAGACAAGGAGTTAAGGGAATTTGAGGAAGAAATAGATAGCAAAACTATACTAGTGGGAGACCTTAATCTCCCCCTCTCTGAACTTGATAAATTTAACCTCGAAATAAACAAAAAAGAAGTTAATGAGCTGAATAGAATTTTAGAGAGGCTAGATATGATATATCTCTGGAGAAAACTAAATGGGGATAGAAAGGAAAATACCTTCTTTTCAGCAGTTCATGGCACATACTCAAAAACTGAACATGTACTAAGACATAAAAACCTCACAATTCCGTGCAGAATGGCAGAAATATTCAATGCATCATTCTCAGATCATGATGCAATAAAAATCATATGCAATAAAGGGCCATGCAAAGACAGACTAAAACTAATTAGAAATTAAACAATTTAATCCTAAAGAATGAGTCAAACAAGAAATTAAAGAAATGATCACTAGCTTCATTAAAGAGAATGACATAATGAGACAAAATACCAAAATTTGTGGGATGCAGCAAAGGCAGTTCTTAGGGGAAACGTTATATCCCTGAGTGCATACATTAATAAATTAGAGAAAATTGGGCAGGAATTGAAAAAGTTAGAAAAAGAACTAAATGAAAATCCCCAAATAAATACTAATTTAGAAATATTGAAAACCAAAGGAGAGATTAATAAAATTGAAATCTAGAAAATTATTTAATTAATAAATAAAAATGAGTTGGTTTTATGAAAAAAACAATAAATTTGATAGACCCTTAGTCAATATGATAAAAAAAAAAGAAAGAAGAAAACCAAATTATGAGTATCAACAATGAAAAGGGTGAATCTACCTCCAATGAAGAGGAAATTAAAACAATATTTAGGAATTATTTTGCCAAATTGTATGCACATAAATTTGACAATAAGTGAAATGGATTAATATTTACAAAAATATAAGCTGCCAAGATGAACTGAAGAGAAAGTAAATTACTTAAATAACCCCATCTCAGAAAAACAAATTGAACAAGTCATTGGTGAACTCCCTAGGAAAAAATCTCCAGGGCCAGATGGATTTACTAGCGAATTCTATTAAACATTATAAAACAATTGATTCCAATACTCTATAAACTATTTGGGAAAATTAGTGAAGAAGGAGTCCTACCAAATTCTTTTTATGACACAAATATGGTATTGACACCTAAATCAGGAAGAGATAAAACAGAGAAAGAAAATTATAGACCAATTTCCCTTATAATATAGATGCAAAAATTTTAAACAAATTATTAGCAAAAAGACTACAGCAACTTATATCAAGAATAATACACTTTGATCAGGTAGGATTTATTCAAGGAATGCAAGGATGATTCAATATTAGGAAAACCATCAGTATAATTGATCATATCAGCAATAAAACTAGCAGAAACCATTTGATTATCTCAATAGATGCAGAAAAGGCTTTTTACAAAATACTACATCCATTTTTATTAAAAAAAAACACTAGAATATATAAGAATAAATGGAACCTTCCTTAAAATAATAGGCAGCATCTATTTAAAGCCATCAGCAAGTATTATATGTAATGTGGATAAGCTACAAGGATTTCCAATAAGATCAGGGGTGAAAAAAGGGTGTCCACTCTCACCCCTCTTATTCAATCTGGTACTTGAAATGTTAGCAGTAGCAATTAGAGAAGAAAAAGAAATCAAAGGAATCAAATTAAGCAAAGAAGAGACCAAGCTATCACTCTTTGCAGATGATATGATGATATACTGAGAGAATCCTAGAGAATCAAGTAAAAAAATACTTGAGACAATAAATAAATTTGGCAAACTTACAGGAGATAAAATAAACCCACATAAATCCTTGGCATTCCTGAATATTTCTAATGAAATTCAACTGCAAGAGATAGAAAGAGAAATCCCACTTAAAGTTACTGCAATCATTATAAAATATTTGGGAATCTACCTGTCAAAACAAACCCAGTACCTATATGACCACAACTACAAAACACTTTTCACACAAATAAATTCAGATCAAACTAACTGGAAAAACATCAGTTGCTCATGGCTGGGTCGAGTTAATATAATAAAAATGAAAATTTTACCTCAATTAAATTACATATTAAATACCATACCAATAAATTTACCAAAAAAAAAAAAAACACTTTATAGAGCTAGCAAAAATATTAACAAAATTCAGTTGGAAGAACAAAAGGTCCACTATATCAAGGGAATTAATGAATAGAAATGCTAGGGAAGGGGTAGCTATACCAGATATTAATCTGTATTATAAAGCAGCAGTCATCAGAATTGTTTGGCACTGGCTGATGAATAGATTAGAGGATCAATGGAATAGATTGGGTACACTAGACTCAGCATTTAATGACTATAGTAATCTACTGTTTGAAAAACGCAAAGGCCCCAGTTTGGGGACAAGAACTCACTATTTGACAAAAACTGCTGAGAAAACTGCAATATAGTATGTCAGAAACTGGACACAGACAATTATCCAACACCATATACCTAAATCAAGTCTAAATGGGTGCATGATCTAGGTATAAAGACTGATACTGCAAGCAATCTGGGTAAGCAAGGAATAATTTACCTTTCAGTTTTATGGAGAGGGGAAGAATTTATGACCGAATAAGAATTAGAGAGCATTATAAAATGCAAAATGGATAATTTTGATTACATTAAATTGAAAAGTTTCTGTACAAACAAAGTCAGTGTAACCAAGGTTAGGAGGGAAGTGGAAAATTGGGAAAGAATTTTTACAACCAATGTCTCTGATAAAGTCCTCATTTCTAAAATATACAGAAAATTGAGTCAAATCTATAAGAACACAATTCAATCCCCAATTGATGAATGGTCAAAGGATATGAACAGTCAGTTCTCAGAGGAAACAATTAAAGATATCGATGAGCATATGAAAAAATGCTCTAAATCACTATTGATTAGAGAAATGTAAATCAAAATATCTCTGAGGTATCACATCTCACCAGTCAGATTGGCTAAGATAACAAAACAGGAAAAGGACAAATGCTGGAGAGGAAGTGGAACAACAATGGATTGTTGGTGGAGTTGTGAACTGATCTAACTATTCTGGAGACCAATCTAGAATTCTGCCCAAAGGGCTATGAATAATTTCATACCCCTTGACCCAGCAATACCACTTCTAGTGTTGTATCCCAAAGAGACCATAGAAGTGGGAGGAAGACCCATATACACAAAAATATTTATAGCCACTCTTTTTGTGGTGGCAAAGAATTGGAAATTAAGGGGTTGCCCATCAATTGGGCAATGACTGAACTAGCTGTGGTATATGAATATAATGGAATACTATTGTGCTATAAGAAACAAGGAGCAGATGGACTTCATATTTACCTGGACAGGCTTATACAAACTGAAGTCAAGTGAGAATAGTAGAACCAGGAGAAATTTGTAGAAAATTACAGACACAACATATGTGTGATGACCAACTTTGATAGACTGGACTCTTCTCAGCATACAGTGTTATAAGTCAATCCCAAAAGACTCATGATGGAGAGAGATGTCTACCTTCAGAGAAAGAACTAGAAAGAACTGAGTTTGCATCCAGATTGAAGCAAACTACCTACTCTTTTTCTTGTCTCATTTTGTTTCCTCTTTCCCATTGTTCATTCCATTCATTACAATCCTGCTTTATAACCTGACTAATGTTTAATGTGAAAGTATTTGCAGATCCTATACTTCATTGTATGCCGTCATGGTGAGAGAAGATAGAGGGGTAGAAAATTTGAAACTCAAGGGATTGTGGAACTGAATCTTGTAAACTAAAAGTAAACAAACAAGTTAATAAAGACCATTTTTTTTAATGCACATGTTGTATAAGGAGAGAGAATTCTGGGAATATGGTGGAGTAGGTCAGAGAATTCTAAGCTCTTGAGATGTTTCCCCACAAAAGAGATAAAATATCATCTTAGAACCAACAAAGTGCAGGTAAAAAATAAATAACAATAGGGGCAAAACAGGGTTCTTCCTGGGACTATTTGAGAAGATCAGAAGAAACGTCCCAAGATGAGGTTTCCTCCCTGGGAAGAGTACCACCTCCAGGCTAGGGTCTGCTTTGACAACAAGAGGCAAGCTGTATCAACAAGCAGCAAGTTGTGGGGTTAGTTGATTTGAATGGCTACATTTACCTTAGCCATAGGAACTTTTACCCCTGGGATAGTGAAGAGAATTGATCATCTAAGCCAAGGGAGATAAGGGGAACCTCTGCTGACAATTAATGCCAGACCCAGCTGGGCTTCAAAGAGCTGCAGGGGCAAGAAAGAATCAGTTCACGCCCAGTGAGTCCAGAAACAGTGGGGCAGAAAGCTCCTGGTTGTGGGCACTAACAGGATCCTGGAAGTTTGACTTTGGTTCCAGGCTAGCGGGGAGAACTAAAGATCTGGGGCAAGAGGCACCATTGCAGAGCTAGTTGTGATTAAAAAAAAATTAAGCTATTACCACTAAAAATACACAAAGTAGAAAGAATCCAACCATAAAAAAAAACTATCATGGGGATAGAGAAGACCAGGGTTCATCTTCAGAGGAGAATATTGAAGTAAAGAAACCCTCAAAGAGTAACATCAAATGGTCACCTGACCAAAAAGAATTCATAGAAGATCTTTTAAAAAATCAAAAATTAAATGACAGAGATGGAGATAAAGCTAAAAAAATCATTCAAGAAAAAACAAGAAGACTATGAAAGCAAAGTTAATCAATTAGAAAAAGGGATCCAGAAAATGAATATGGTAACCTGAGCAAGCAAAGGAAGCAAAGCAAGCACAGCAGTCAAACCTTAGATTCCTTTTTTGGGGACAAAAAGGATAAAACATAGAATGGGAGGAAGACAACAAAGTCAAAACTCCAACACCAAGAGCTTCCAAGGAAAATATGAATTAGTTATAAGCCATAGAGGAGACCAAGAAGGATTTTGAAAATTGAGTAAGAGAAGTGGAGGAAAAATTGGGAAGAGAAATGAGAACAATGCAAGAAAATCATGAAAAGTGAGTCAACAACCTGACTTAAGAAAATAATACCTGAAAAAATACAATACTCAAATAGAGAAAGAGGCCAAAAACCCAATGAGGAGAAGAATGCCTTAAAAAGCCAAATTTGCCAGCTGGAAAAAAAGAACTTCAAAAGTTCACTGCAGAGAATAATTCCTTGAGAATTAGACTGGAGCAAATGGAAGCTAATGACTTTATGAGAAATATACTATTAAACAGATCCAAACAAATGAACAAATAGAGGGAAATGTGAAATATCTCATTGGAAAAACCAGTGACCTGGAAAATAGTTCCAGGAGAGATATTTAAAAATTATTGGACTACCTGAAAGCCATGATCAAAAAAAGAACCTAGAAATGATCCTTCAAGAAATTCTCAAAGAAAAAAAAACAGATTTGGAGAATAGATCAAGAAGAGAAAACATAAAAATAATCAGAATGGGGCAGCTACGTGATGCAGTGAATAGAGCACAAGTCTGGAATGAGGAGGACCTGAGTTCAAATCCAGGCTCAGACAATTGACCCACTTACTGGCTGTGTGACCTTGGGCAAGCCACTTATCCCCAATTGCCCTGACTTCCCCCCCTCCAAAAAAATAATCAGACTAACTGAAAATTATGATCAAAAAAGAATCTTGATACAATAATACAAGAAATAATTAAAGGAAAACAAGGGGGGGCAGTACAAAAAGAAAAATTCCATTGTTCACCACTTAAAAGAGATCCTATGAGGAAAACACATAGGATTATCATAATCAGTCCTGAAAACTCCAGATTGGGGATAAAATATTAAATGCAAAAAGAATAATATAATTTAAATATGATCATGCTACAATTATAATTACACAAGACATTAGTGTGGAGACATTAAATAACCACAAATCTTGGAACACTATATATTCAAGAGCAATAAAATTGGGGATCCAACCAAAAATATCATACCCAACAAAGTTAGGCATAATCCTGAATGAAAAAAAATATGAACATTTTGTCAACTATCAGACTTTCAAGACATTGTTAAAAAATAAAAAAGGCTGAACTTAATAGAAGATTTGACATCCAAAAGGCAAGGGAAATATAAAGTACATACCAAAGACTAATTATAAGGTATTCAATTAGGACAAACTGTTTACTTTTAATATATGTATAATACATGTCTATGATTCTTATTAATAATTGTGTAATTCATAAGAAAGATTGGGAAATAATCTGAGCATGATTTTAATTTTAAAAATAAAATCATTCTGGAACAGCTAAAAAGAGCATTTATTTTATACAAATGAGGTGGAAGAGAAAGAATAAATGCAGAGGAATTAGATTGGGAGGAGGGCTGGTAGTTGTAGTTGTCTTTTGTTATTTTGTTTTCCTTTGTTTTCAAAGAGGACCATGGCATCAGGGAAATGATGAAATGACTTGCAGTTGACTTTGATTTGACTAAGGGAGGCTTGTGCAAGGTAACCATTCTCACTTTCTCCTCCATAGCCATCTGGATCCAGTCATCAAATATTCATCAGGATGATTGGAGATGACCTAGGATGCAATGGGAGACCCTGACCCTATTTTAATCAGGAATGGATTTAAGAGGGAACAATACATAAAAATTTGGAAGAGCATAAAAGCCTTCTAAATTCAGAAGAAACAAAATGCTAGGGGCATAGGGAGGAGGGAGACAACAAGGGTGGAATCTTTAGAGGGGTTTTGAAGGAATAGGTAAAAGTGAGGTACATTTAGATTTATGGGAATGGGAGGATAGGAGAGTGATCTTTGGGGGGGGGCAAGTAATAGGAGGGCAAGGTAGTAGGTAGAAGTAAAATAGAGGAGATAAGGGGCTTAGGGAAGCAAAAGATATACACAAACATTAAAGATCAGACGTAGAATTTGTTTGGGAAAGTATATGTCTATATATGTATGTATGTGTCAATAGATGTAGAGAAACATATCCAAACTTAATTGTAGCCTTTAGAGGGAGGGGAGGGAAGGCAAAGTAAAAAAGTGCAAAGCAGAGAACAAAAGAAAACTTAATAAGGAAGCAAAGAAAATATGGACAGTTCTCAACACAAATTGCCTTATTCATCATACAAGCTTTCTTGAAATGGAAATTTATTGTTGCATATTTTGAATCTTCTCATGTTTTGCTATGCACAGCATGCTTTTTTCTTAAATTGTATTTAAACTCTAATATTTAAGTTTATGATATGTTTTTATTTCTTTTCTCTATTCTGTATTTCTGCTCTGGCATTTAAGTCTAAAATGAAAATTTTAAATTGTACATATAATTGAAAAATATCTAACAAGATAAATTTAAAAACTTAAAAACCCCATAATTTCCAAATCCTGATCTTTCTACTTGTGGACAAAAGTATAAGTGTACATATTTCCTATTTTTCCCTACTACAACTTCCTGTAGCAATAACAGTATGGCATATGCCAAATATCTCCCAAAGGTACTGCACAAAATTTCAAAAAGCCCTAAAGTGTCCTTAAAGCATGTCTGCTTCACTAATTCCATAAGGGAAACATCTTCATTTTTCTCTCCTTCACATTTTAATATTTAATGCCCTTATTCCTTGTATAGGAATGGTTACCCCATTAGTTCCTCTAATGAGAGATTGTTCTGGCTCTTTTTTTTTTTACTTTTTCAAATTCTTTATTAACTTCTGATTTACATCATTCATTTCTGCCAGATTTCGAGTTGCAAATTTTCTCCCCGTTTTTCCCCTACCCACCCCCCCAAAATAGCAGTCACACAGGATATCCCCTCCTCCAATCTGCTCTCTCCCATATTTTCTCCCATATCCCTTTAGACGTTTCCAGTAGATCTCTATACCCCAGTGACTGTATATCTTATTTCCCAATTTCATGTAAAATAGTATTGATAATAGTATACACATACACACACATATATTTGAATATTTGTTCTAAAATTTTGAATTCCAGATTCATTCTCTTCCTCCCTTGTCACACACCCTTACTGGGAAGATAAGCAGTTCAGTATAGGATGTACATGTGTGGCTAATGCAAAAAAATAACATAGTAGATATATTATAAAAGACTGACTATATTTCCCTCCCTCCTATCCCACCTCCCACTTGTTCTGTTCTCTACTTTGATCCCATCCCTTTTAAAAAATAGGTGCTTCCAACTTCCCTCCCCCCCCAGGTTGCCCTCCCTTCCATCTTCCCCCCTCTCATCCCCTTCCCCCCCTACTCTCTTGTAGGGTGAGATACCCTATTTAGTGTGTATTTCATTCCCTCCTCAAACCAAATTCAATGGGAATAAGTTTGACCCATTCCCTTTTGCCTTCCTATTCTACCCCTCCATTGTAACCATTTCCCTTTGCCTCTTCTGTATGAGATAGTTTACCCAATTCTGTCTGTCCCCATCTCCTCTCATTATATTCCTCTCTCACCTCTTAATTTTACCTTTTAAGTATCATCCCTTCCTGTTAAATTGGTCTCGTACCCTCTATCTATGTATACCTGTAAACATATATACACACATTCACATATGTATTCATGTGCCCATATATCTTCACGTTTAGACATATATTTCTATTCCCTTCAACTACTGAGAAAAGTTTCGTAAGTTAAAATTATTGTTTTTTTCTGTGTAGGAATGTTAATAGTTCAACTTTAATAAGTTCCTTATGATTTCTTTTCCCTGTTTCCCTTCTCATGCTTCTCTTGCTTCTTGTATCTGAAAGTCAAATTTTCTGTTCAACTCTGGTTTTTGCAGCAAGAATGCTTGAAAGTCCTCTATTCAACTGAATGACCATATTTTCCCCTGAAACATGATACTCAGTTTTGCTGTGTAGGTGACTCTTGGTTTTAATCACAGCTCCTTTGCCCTCCGGAATATCATATTCCAAGCCCTTCAGTCCCTCAGTGTAAAAGCTGACAGATCCTGGGTTATCCTGATTGTGTTTCCACAATATTCAAATTGTTTCTTCCTGGCTACTTTTAATATTCTCTCCTTGGTCTGGGAATTCTGGAACCTGGCTATAATATTCCTAGGAGTTTTCTTTTTGGGATCTTTTTCAGGAGGTGATAGGTGGATTCTTTCAACCTCTATTTTGCCCTCTGATTCTAAAACATCAGGGCAGTTTTCTTTGAGAACTTCCTGAAGGATGATTTCTAGGATCTTACTTTGATCGTGGCTTTCAGGTAGTCCAATAATTTTTAAATTATCTCTCCTGGATCTATTTTCCAGGTCAGTGTTTTTCCCATGAGATATTTCACATTGCCTTCTATTCTTTCATTTGTTTGGCTCTGTTTAACAGCATCTTGATTTCTCATAAAGTCATTACCTTCCATTGCTCCAATCTAATTCTGAAGCCATGATTCTCCTCAGTGAGCTTTTGAGATTCTTTTTCCATCTGGCAAATTTGACTTTTTAAGGCATTCTTCTCCTCATTGCCTTTTTGAGCCTCTTTTGCCATTTGAGTCAATCTGTTTTTTAAGGTGTTATTTTCCTCAGTCAGGCTGTTGACCCTCATTTCATAATTTTCTTGCATTGTTCTCTTTTCTCTTCCCAATTTTTCCTCCACTTCTCTTATCTGCTTCTTAAGGTCCTCTATGGCCCGTAACCAGCTCGTATTTTCCTTTGAAGCTTTTGGTGCAGGAGTTCTGACTTCACTGTTTTCCTCCTGTTCCATGCTTTGCTCCTTTTTGTCCCCAAAACAGGAGTGTAATGTTGGAGTCTTCTGTCTTCTTTGTTTCCTTTGCCTGCTCATTTTGCCACTCAATTACTTGACTTTTGGGCTTTTTGCCACAGTAGGACCCTGCCACCAGACAGGGGAGCTTTTTCCCAAATGCTGGGGTTTTCTCAGCTGCCAGAATTATTAGATTGGTGCCCTCTCTGAGGTCTTCACATGCTCTGGCAATCTGGACACACACCCCAGGACCTCTACCCTGGACTGCAATCCAGATCCAAGCAGGTAAAAGCAAGAGCAATTACCCCTCAGACCCCCTACACTCTGCAGGACAGGAGCTGAAGCTGCCACATGGCACTGGCTGCCTGTGCCGGAGTCTCAGTGGCTTCTCGCCCCCAGGGGAAAAGCCATGCACTCCCACTTACTGGTCCCAAACCAGTGCAGACTGCACTGACCTCTCACTTTGTCCTTTGCATCTGAGTGTTGATAAATCTGGAAACTGCCACAGCTGCTGCTGATCTGGAGTCCCTCTTGCTGCAGCTGGTCAGGCCCGCCCTGGGGCTAAAGCCTCGGAGTGGCGTTGGGCTCACCAGAGTGCTATGCTGGCTGATTCCTGATGGCCTGTAGGGCTGTCCTCTGCAGGAGGTTATCTTCTCTGTGTCATTTTGTGGGTTCTGCAGCTCCAAAGTTTGTTTAGAGTCCCCTTTTTACATGTATTGGGGCAGGTGGAAGCCGGAGCCACATAGAGGTTGTGCTTCTACTCCGCCATTTATGTTCTGGCTCTTTTAAACACATAAAATGGCATTCCATTCTGACCAATTAAAAAATGAATATTGATCAGCAATGAAATAGCTATGAGGTTGATTGTTCAATTGCCCACTCTTGCCTCATTTCAGGAATCAGTTTTTAAAATTTGAACCTATCAAACATTTCAATTGAATGGGGAGAGAGAAATGCATAGTCTAATCAGTTTTCAGAGTGACATTAGGTGATCAAAAAGAAATCAAGAAATGATGTAATTTACTCAAAACAATTGAAAATTACTTTTTGTCATGAGTTCTATTCAATGGCTTTTGTGAAGCCTTGCTTCAACTCCATTTTCAAAATGCAATAAACCAGAAGTTGTTTGTACAAAGCAGATAGAAAATTGATTCACTGGTGCTGGGCATTTTCCAAGTGTAATTCAGTATTTCCAAACTGTTGCATATGTAATAATTGTATTGCTGTTTAACTAAGCATTTCATTATATGGATTGGGCTCAACTTGAAGAACAAGAACTATATTTCCTAAGCAAGGAAGTGAATTAAAATATTTCATAGATAATTTCAACAACCAAGGTCTTTGTCACAATTGCTCATATTCTTTCACTAAAGTAATTATTGGGCTCTAGTTTTAAGATAATGGACTTGCCACTTCACTTAAAAATGTAAAAATAAAGAGAGGACCTATAATTTCATTTATACTGGGACATTCTAGATGAGGAAATTCTTTCTATTAATGTAGGTTGCTAATTTGTTTGCAACTTTGTCTGCCTAAAGTCACAGATGCAGGATCTTTCAGAAATAAGACTTGAAATACAATATTCCTGACTTGACCCTGGCTTTGTATCCACTAGGTTACCTCATTAAAATAGTGATATGACCTATAAAATTGTCTATATATCTATATCTATATCTATCTATCTATCTATCTATCTATCTATCTATCTATCTATCTATCTATCTATCTATCTTAATGGTCACAATAATGAGCTATTCACTTCCTTTTAACTAAATAACACTTTGGAAGACCTACACTTCTCCCACCCCCACCCCACCCAACTTATTAAATTATTTATTTTCAGTTTTCAACATTCACTTCCATAAGTTTTAAATTTTCTTCTCCTCTCATCCCCCTCACTCCCCAAGACAGCTTGCAATCTGATATGGGCTCTACACATACATTCCTTTTAAAAAAATTTTCATATTAGTCATGTTGCATAGAGAATCATAACAAATGGGAAAAACCATGAGAAAGTAAAAAAAAAGAAAATAGTTTGCTTCTTTCTGCATTCCGACTCCATAGTTCTTTCTCTGGATGTGGCTGGAATTTTCCATCATGTGTCCTTTGGAAATGTTTTAGGTCCTTGCATTGCTGAGAAACACTAAGTCTATTAAAATCAGTCTTCACAGACTGATTATCACTGTGTACAATGTTCTCCTGGTTCGGCTTCCCTCAGCATTACTTCATATAAATCTTTCTAGGTTTTTCTGAAGTCTGCCTTTTCATCATTTCTTACAGCACAATTGTATTCCATTACATTCATATACCACAACTTGTTTAGCATTCCTCAACTGATGGAAATGCCCTCAATTTCCAGTTTTGGCCACCACAAAAAGAGGTGGTATAAATATTTTTGTACATGTCGGTCCTTTCCCCATTTTTATGATCTATTTGGGATATAGCCCTAGAAGTGGTTTTGCTGGGTCAAATGTATGCACATTTTTATAGCCTTTTGGCTATAGTTCCAAATTGCTCTCCAGAGTGATTGGATCACTCACAGCTCTACCAACAAAGAATTAGTGTCCCTATATTCCCACATCTTCTTCAACATTTATCATTTTCCTGTTTTACCATGTTACTCAATCTGAACGGTATGATGTGGTACCTCAGAATTGTTTTGATGTGCATCTCTCTGATCAATAGTGATTTAAATATTTTTTTCATATGACTATATGTAGCTTTAATTTCTTCCTCTGAAAACTGCCTGTTCTTATCCTTTGATTATTTATCAATTGGGGAAGGAAGACCTATACTTTTATGGATGTTATTGCCAATAACTCATGTTGTTCAAACCCTTATATTCCTTATGAGAGTAATTTTCATGAATTTCTATGCCCCTCCCCTCAAGAATATGCTGTCCTGCTTTCTGGTAAGTGGAATAAGAATATTTCTCTGATCATAACTTCATATTAAAACTGACTTGGCTTTCATAGTCATTCAAATGACCATAAATAACCCTTTTAAGTAGATTTTGTTGATGTTGTTGTGGAATCAAATCTGAAACATGTACTCAGTGTTTTCCTTTATTCCTCATGCTCACTGAGCCCAAATATACAATCCATTGGCAAGTCTTGTTTTCTTTTTTTTTCCACCTTCACAGCATCTCTCCCAAACCATTCTCCCAAGTCGCACAACCAAAACAAAAGCTAGTTCAAGCACTCTTCACCTCTCTTTTGGGCACTTGTAATGTCCTTGTAATGTATCTCCTTGACTCAAATCTCTCTCCACTCAAAACCATCCTCTAGAAAACTGCCAATGTGACTTTTCTATAGTAAAAGTCTGAATATGTAAAGTCCCTGCTCAGTGAGCTCCAGTCCTTTCTTATTAGGTAAAGGATGGAATATAAGCTCATTTGTTTGGCATTTAGAGCTATGCATAACTTGGCCTTTTTATGTATTTCTAGTCTTTAAATGTTTTATTTTCCTTCAAGCACCATATGTTCTAATATCACAGGCCTACTTGCATTTCTGCAATAGGACACTTCATCTTCATTTTTCCATGCCTTTGAAGTGACTGATGCAATCTTAACAAAGCTACCCCAGCTCCCCTAATATTCTAATTTCCATATGGGGCTCACTGAACAGTAGGCATGTCCCAGTTTGACCACACAATAGGTCTTTTTTCCTTGTAATTAATATTTTATTTATTTTTATTTTCAACATTCATTTCTACAATATTTTGAGTCACAAATGTTCTCCCTGTACTTCCCCTACCCCCCACCCTAAGATAGTGAGCCTACTGAACACCCCTTCCCCCAATCTGCTCTCTCTCATATCCTCTCCCATTAGCCCCCAACATTCTAGTAGGACAAGGTGGATTTCTATACCCCAGTGCCTGTATATATATTTACCAGTCGTAATGGCAAGCAAAGAAGTAGTTAACACCTTTTCTCAGCTATTTAATTAACACCGAAGTAGTTAACACCTTGTTTCAGTTCATGATTATATTAAGGATTAAGATCCAGAACTTGTGAATCCCACAATTTATGAAACCTAGAACACCTGCAACAGAAAGGGGAGGAGCTAATGACCATACATAAGGTGAGGCCCAGGCTGGAGAGAGCAGAACTAAGAAGGGAGCTCTGGTGGTGGAGAAGGAGAAAAATTGTGGTATCCCAGCACTCTATATTTGTCTGTTCTATCTGTGTTGATGTTTGTTTGTAATATTTTATACAGAAACCCTGGGACCTTACTGGAAGCCCTGAAAGAGGATTGTCTGGTTGTCTGTTTACAGAAGTCCTGGAAAAGGGTTTTGGAGGTCCTGGGATTTTACTGATGATTTGTGCTGACCTCTTGTACCTTGTTTGTGGGTCTGTGTTGTTTTCTACATTGATGATTTGTGTTGATTTCTCAGACATTGTTTGTGGTTCTCTGTTGATTTCACAGGCAGACAGTGAATTGATGATGGTGCCTGTAATGTAAATGAATATTACTGTGGCTCTGTTCAGCTTTGTCTTCCCAGAAATAGGAACTGTGAAGGACTTGAAGTTAACTGGACACTGTGAGCTTTAATGTGGAATGGGAACTAGACAAGGAGCTGGACAAAGAACTGAGAGCTGTCTGCCTTTGAACCCTGGTGATAGTTGTGTATATTGGGGCAGGAGCTGGGACCGTGGAAGAGGAACCATGGAAGCTGAGAGCCAGCCTTGAGTCAAGATGAAAAGATGTCTTCTTTGGGACCTGATGCTGAATAAGAAGATTATGATTTACTGTGAACTAGTGGTGGAGAACTTTGACCTTTGTGTCCATTAAGGAGACAAGCCTCCTTAAGGATTATTGAATTAAGGATATACTAAATGATTGAATCATTAAATGATTGTACTTTGTTTAAAACTCTCTGGTCACTTTGGTGAAAAGTATGTGGCCATTTTAGTGATAAGTTGTTATGTCATATCAGTGTGGATGCCATACTTTGATTTCTCTGAAGGTTTTGCCATATTTTACTGCTGAATAAATAGAGAGTTCACTACACTATGTAATCAATACCTTGAAGATGTTCACAGCAGCAGTCCTCTGTAAACCTTCATGTGCTTGGCATTATACCAGTTGCATGTAAAAATATTTTTTGACATTTGTTTTTGAAACTCTGATTTCCAGATTCTTTCCCTTCTTTCTCACTCACCTCTACTGGGAAGATAAGCAATTCAATATAGGTTATACATGTGTAGTTATGCAAAACATTTCCATATTAGTTATATTGTGAAAGACTAATTATATTTCACTCCATCCTATGTCACCCCCCTATAATGGTAATTTGAAGATCTTCCCTGCCCCTTGTATTTTCAGTCAAACAGGTACTTAGAAGCTTGCTCCAAGTTCATGACTGTGTCCAATATTAAGACACAGAACTTGTAAATCCCACAGTGTGATGGAGTTGCTGATATAACAGAAAGTGGCTGGAACAGGGAGAAGCTAATACCTTATAAAAAGAAAAGCCCAAACTAGAGAGCCAGAATTTCTGGGAGGAAGCATCATGGAGGTTGAGGTGCTAAGAATGGAGAAGAGAACTGAGAACTGAACTGAGAACAGAGAACTGAGAAATGAAAGGAGAGAAGATTTTGAGAACAAGACTTGTGGTGGCATAACTTCTTCTGAGAGCTACTGAGAATTTCTGAGGGCCAGGTAGAGGTGCTGAAAACTTCTGAGGACCAGGTGGAGCTGCTGAGAATTTCTGAGAGTGAGCCAGAGATGCTGAGAACTTCTGAGAGCCAGCCAGAACTACTGGGAAAGAGAACTAAGAAATGAGAAGAAAGGAAAACTGGGAGGAAGCATGATTGTGGTGCCAGTACTTTATTTGTCTGTTTTGATGTTTGTCTCAGACCTTGTTGCTGGGCCTATGCTGATTTCTCAGGCAGAAAGTGAATATATGAGGATGCCAGCAATGGGCATGAATGTTATTGTGCCTTTGTTAAGCTTTGTCTTCCCAGGAACAGAAAATGTGAAGGACTTGAGGTGGACTAGACACGGTGAGCTTCAATATGGAACAGGAATTGCAAAATTATAGACAAAAACTGAGAGTTGTCTGCTTTTGAACCTAGGTGGCAGTTGGATAGATTTGGGCAGGAGCTGGAATCTTTGAAGAGGAACCATGGAAGTTGAGAGCCAGTCTCGAGGCCAGATGAAAAGATCTCTTCTTGGGTACCTGATGATGACTGAGAAGATTATGATTTACTGTGACCTAGGGGTGGAGAACTCTGACCTTTATATTTATATGATGGAGTTAAAGACTTATCTAATTAAGAAGAAAGTGGACTTTTTTATTTTTTTTCCAAATGCTTTATTAACTTCTGGTTTACATCATTCATTTCTGCAAGATTTTGAGTTACAAAATTTCTCCCCATTTTTCCCCTACCCACTGCCCCAAAATAGCAGTCCCACAGGATTTCCCCTCCTCCTATCTGCTCTCTTCCATATTTTTTCCCATACCCCTTTCAATGTTTCCAGTGTATCTCTATGCCCCAGTGCTGCCTGTATATCCTATTTCCCAATTACATGTAAAATAGTATTAAAAATACTGTATATGTATTTGAATATTTGATTTTAAAACTTTGAATTCCAGATTCATTCCCTTCCTCCCTTGTCACCCACCCTGACTTGGAAGATAAGCAGTTCAGTAAAAGTTGAACATGTGTGGCTAATGCAAAACAATAACATAGTAGATATATTGTAAAAGACTGACTATATTTCCCTCCCTCCTATCCCACCTCCCACTTGTTATATTCTCTGCTTTGATACTGTCCCTTTTCAAAAGTGGGTGCTTCCAACTTCCCCCCCCCGAGCCTTCCCTCCCTTACATCATTCCCCCTCCCATCACCTTCCCCCCTACTCTCCTGTAGGGTGAGATACCCTATTTAGTGTGTATTTCATTCCCTCCCCAAGCCAAATTGAGTGAGAATAAGGTTGACTCATTCCCTTTTGCCTTTTTTCCCATGGCTTTTCCCAGAAGATATTTCACATTGTCTTCTATTCTTTCATTTGTTTGGATCTGTTTAGCAGAATCGTGATTTCTCATAAAGTCATTAGCTTCCATTTTCTCCAATCTAATTTTGAACCAATGATTTTCCTCATTGAGCTTTTGAGATTCTTTTTCCATCTGGCAAATTTGGCTTTTTAAGGCATTCTTTTCATTGCCTTTTGGAGCCTCTTTTGCCATTTGAGTTACTCTATTTTTTAGCATATTATTTTCCTTAGTCAGGCTGTTGACTCTCATTTCATAATTTTCTTGCATAGTTCTCATTTCTCTTCCCAGTTTTTCCTCCACTTCTTTTATCTGTTTCTTAAGGTCCTCTGTGGCCTGTAACCAGCTCGTATTTTCCTTTGAAGCTTTTGGTGCAGGAGTTCTGACTTCACTGTTTTCCTCCTGTTCCATGCTTTGCTCCTTTTTGTCCCCAAAATAGGAGTGTAATGTTGGAATCTTCTGTCTGCTTTGTTTCCTTTGCCTGGTCATGTCGCCCCTCAGGCAATTGACCCCTGGGCTTTTTGACACAGTAGGACTCTGCCACCACACATGGGAGCTTTTGTCCCAAATGCTGGGTTTTTCTCAGCTGCCAGATGTAGTAGTTGGATGCCTTCTCTGAGGCCTCCACACACTCTGGCAAGCTGGTCACGCACCCCAGGACTCCCACCCTAGCCTGCAATCCAGATCCAAGCAAATTAAAGCAAGAGTGATTACCCCTCAGACTGGTTGCTTGGTCCCACTTGTCTGCAGGCCAGGAGCTGAAGCTGCAATGTGGTGCCAGGTAGCATCTCAGCGGCTTCTCGCCCTGGGGGCAAAAGCTGTCACACTCCCAACTACTGGTCCCAAAGTCCACACTGTACTGACCTCTCACTTTGTCCTTTGCATCTCTGTGTTGATGAATCTGTAAATGGCCCCAGCTGCTGGTGATCTGGAGTCCCTCCAGCTGGCAGCTTGAAAGGCCTGCCCTAGGGCTAAAACCTGTGGCCCATGGGGGCCTGGGCTCAGCTCCAAGTGAGCTCACTGGCCGATTCCTGCTGGCCTGCTGGGCTGTCCTCAGTGGGAGGTTAGCTTCTCTGTTTCATTTTGTGGGTTCTGAAGCTCCAAAGTTTGTTTAGAGTCCCCTTTTACATGGATTGGGGAAGGTGGAACCTGGGGCCCTGAGGAGGTCCTGCTTCTACTCTGCCATCTTGACTCCCCTTTCCTTTTTGCATCATTCTTATTTTTCTTCCCAATTTTTCCTCCATTTCTCTTCCTTGATTTTCAACATCATTCTTGAGCTCCTCCATGGTCTGTATTTTTCCTGGAGGCTTTTAATGCAGGAGTTCTGACTTTGCATTCTTCCTCCCGTTCCATGCCTTGATCCTTTTTGTACCCCCAAAAGGATTCTATGGCCTGTTTGTGCTTCCTCTGCTTGTTCATATTGTCGGGCAATGACTTCACTTTTGAGCTCTTTGACATGGTAGAACTCTGCTTACAGAGCTTTGTCGCAAGTTGCTAGGGTTTTCTCAGCTGTCAGAGCTATTATGAGGGTTTCCTCTCTTCAGCCCCCATAAGCTCTGGCTCAATGGCCACACACCCCAGGACTACCACCCAAGATCAAGATACAGATCCAGGAATGTTAAAGCAAGAGCACTTGCCCTCTGAATGGTTGCATAGGCCCTTGTGATCTGCAGACCAGGAGCTCCTGAGGCAGCCAAGAGGTGGCTGAACACCCGCCACACCTCCATTTATCACTCTGGGGGCAGGGGCCAGACTGAGCTCTTCTGAGCCTGCCCCCCTTCCAACAGAGTTCCACATATACCTTGTAAGAGGAAGGTTGAAGGAAATATATATCTATCTGTGTATACACACACACGCAAACACATATATACATACATATATAAATATATATATATGTATAGGAGGTGTGCATAAATACATATGTGTGTGTATATGTGTGTACATGTATACATAGGCAGAGGGCATAGGATCAGTTGAATAGGAAGGGATGATATCCAAAGAATAAAATCAAAAGGTGAGGGAGGGATATAATGGCAGAAGGAGAAAGGGAGTGATAGAATAGGATAAATTATCTCATATAAAATAGGCAAGAGAAAACTGTTAGAAGGGAGGGGAAGAGCAATTAGGTGAAAAGGAATGAATCAACCTTACTCTTATTAAATTTGGCTTAAGGAGGGAAGAACATACACACTCAAGTGGGTATCTTACCCTACAGGAAAGTAGGGCAGGGCAGATAAGAGGGGATGTGATAGAAGGAAGGGCAGATTTGGGGAGAGGGTAGTTAGAAACAAACATTTTTTGAAATGGGACAGGGTCAAAGGAGAAAGTAGAATAAGTTGGGGCAAGACAGGATGGGGGTAAATACAGTTAATCTTTCACAATATAACTACTTTGAAATGTTTTGCATAACTGCACATGTAAAACTTATATTGAATTGTTTGTCTTTCCAGTGTGGTTGGGTGATGAGGGAAGAAGGGAAAGAATCTGGTAATCAAAACTTTAAAAACAAATGTCAAATAAAAATTATATTGTTTTTACATGTAACTGGGAAATAGGCACAGTGGTATAAGAAATCCATCCTACCCTACTAGAAATAAGAGAGATCAGATTAGGGGAAGTAGTAATTAATAGGCTCAATATCTTGGGGTGGGGGTAGGGAAAGGCAAGGAGAAAATTTGTAACTCAAAATCTTGTGAAAATGAATGTTGGAAAGCTAAAAATAAATAAAAGATAAAAAAATAAGAGATGAAAGAAAAACCAAATGAGAATAATAATAAAAAAGAATACTTAAAAGTCCTCTATTTCATTGAATGACCATACTTTCCCCTGAAGCATTATACTCAGTTTTTCTGGGTAGGTATTTCTTGGTTATATCTAGCTCCTTTGACCTCTGGAATATCATATTCCAAGCCCTTTGAACCCTTAATGTAGAAGCTGCTAGATCTTGTGTTATCCTGATTGTGTTTCCACAGTACTCAAATTGTTTGTTCCTGACAGCTTGTAATATTTTCTCCTTGACTTGGGAGCTCTGGAATTTGGCTATGATATTCCTAGGAGTTTTCTTTTGGGGATCTTTTTCAAGAGTTGATTGTTAAATTCTTTCTATTTTTATTTTGCCCTCTGGTTCTAGAATATGAGGGCAATTTTCCTTGAGAATTTCTTGAAGGATGATTTCTAGACTTTTTTTAATCATGGTTTTCAGGTAGTCCAAAATATTTTATATTATCTCCCCTGGTTTTCTCATTGAGATATTTCACATTGCCTTCTATTTTTTCATTTGTTTGGATCTGTTTTATGGTATCTTCATGTTTCATAAAGTCATTAGCTTCCATTTGCTTCAATCTAATTTTGAAGGAATTATTCTCTTCAGTGAGTCTTTGAAATTCCTTTTCCATCTGGCCAATTTGACTTTTTAAGGCATTCTTCTTCTCATTGGCTTTTTGGACCTCTTTTGCCATTTTTGTCAGTCTATTTTTTAAGGTGTTATTTTCTTCAGTATTTTTTGGTTCTCCTTTAGTAGGCTGTTGACTAATTTTTCATGATTTTCTTGCATCATTCTCATTTCTCTTCCCAATTTTTCCTCCACTTCTCTTATATAATTTTCAAAATCCTTCTTGAGTTCCTCCATGGCCTGTAATTTTTGCATATGTTTTTGGAAGCTTTTGAGGCAGGACATTTAACTTCATTGTCTTCTTCTGGTTCCATGTGTTCATCCTTTTTTTCCCTATAAAGAATTTTATGGTCTGATTGTGCTTCCTCTGCTTACTCATCTTGCTAACTAATGACTTGACTTTTAAGCTCTTTGCTAAAGCAGACCTCTGTTTCCAGAGTGGAGAGAGCTGTGTCCCAACTAGCTGCAGTTTTTCCAAATGCTTTCTGAGGTATGAGGAGGGTGCCATTTCTACAACCAACATAGGCTCTGTCAGCTAGTGTTCCTCACCCCAGGACTGCCACCCAACACTTTGACCTATATCCAAGTGGGCTAAAAAGAAGAGAAAATATCCTCTGAATGGTCACCTGGATCTCCTATTATCTGGAGGTAGCTACTTGGTAGCAGCTGCATATTTCAGGCCTCTGCCACCTCTCATCTTGGGGGTAGGGACTGGACTGTGCTCTTTTCCACCCAGTTCCAAAGGAGTTCCTTTCTGACCTTTTACTTCCTCTTTGCATTTATGGGTTGAGAAGTCTGGAAACTGCCACAGCTGTCAGTGATTCACTCTCCTGAAACCTGCTCTGGCCAGTCCATGCTGCTGCTCAGGGCTGCTGCTAAGGGTCTGGCCCTGGGCAGTTCATGTGGGACTATGCTTGCCTCCCTTCCCTGTGTGATAGATCTTTCCTGTCAGCCTGCCAGACTGCCTTCAGCATATTTGTTTCTCTCTGTCACTTTGTGATTTCTGGAGCTCTAAATTTTGTTTAGAGTCATTTTTTACAGGTATTGGATGTGGTTGAAGCTGGATCCCAGCCAAGTGCCTGATTTTACTCTGCCATCTTGGGTCAATCCCTTCACAAATTGGTCTTTAAGCAGACCACAGGTCCCCAGACTCAATAATAGACCTCATTGAACAGTAGGCCCTCCAACCCAACATAGCCATTTCCCCAAACTCAATATCCTAAGTACCTCATGTATGCCTCATTGTCTCACCAGAACAGCAGGTGTGTCTATGCACTCCACCACAATCACTGCATTTGTTTACCCCAAGACAGGACCCCAATACCTAATTATCCATTTTGACCAGAAAAGATCAAAATAGCTATCCAATCAGAAAGCATCATGACCAGGACGTTTGACAACTGAACCACAGAGGAGGCTTCCCCTAAGGTAGCACCTGTGTAGTAACAGTAAAGACCTGACCTATAATAATTTTATGACATAGAGAGGCTTATTAAAATATTATTATCATACATAAATACTCCCCTTCATTGGGTTTTTCTGTATGCATTGTGAGTAACTGCATGTACAATTCTACTGAGGTTGGGACCCATCTACCATTGCCTAATCCCTTGACAAACCTCTCCTTCCTTTTTAATATTCATAATTTCTATTGTGTAATAAGCATCATTATACTAAAAAAATGCATGTTTTGTTTTACTAAGTTGCTCATTACTTTTGGAACTCAGCCCTCTGGAGAGCATCACTCTCCACCTGCCTTCACTTGTATTAGAGGTGGTCTAAGTCTGACTTATTTGAGATGAACACAAAACACACCATGAATCCACAATAGTAATTGTATGTACCTCAACATTTGAATATTCTATCCTTTCAGCTCTGACTCTTAGTTTCCTGAGATTTTTTTAAGACTCAGTTCAAATTCTATACACTCTTTGAGATCTTTCCAGTACCTCTAGCTATTAATGCTTTTCCCTTTCAAAATCCCTTCCAAACATGGTATCTCTATGTTGTATCTACATATTTTAAAATATGGTCTAGAAATGAAAGTAAGGTTCACATGTTGCCCCCGAACCCCACATCTTCTCTCCCATTAGGAAGGCCTTTTGTTCCTCCTTTGTGTGGGATTTTTTACTCCATTCTACTTATTCCTTCCCTTTTTGTCCCAGTGAATCCCTCTTTCTCACTTCTGTTCTACTCTGGAATTTTTTTAATCAAGAATGCTTGAGTGGATTATATTTAATTCAATATCCATTTTTTTCCACTTAAGAAATTATACTCATTTTTTCTGGGAAGGTGATTCTTAGTTGTAATCCTAGCTCCAATACTCTGGAACATTGTATTTCAAGCTCTCTTATCTTTTAATGTGGAAAAGGCAACATCTTTTGTTATCCTAACTGTGACTCCATGATATTTGAATTATTTTTTTCAGGCTGCTTGCAGTACCTTCTCCTTGACATGGGAGCTCTGGAGTTTGTCTATCATATTCCTAGGAGTTTTCCTTTTGGGTTATCTTTCAGGAGGTGATTGGTGGTTTCTTTAGATTTGTTTTAACCTCTCATCCTAGGAAATAAGGGCAGTTTTTCTTAATAATTTCTAGTAATATGATTTCCAGTTTTTTTTATCACGATTTTCAGGTAGTCCAGTAATTCTTATATTAGCTCTCTGTAATGGTGATACAATTTTAATTTGAAGATCCCTTTGTGTTGGCAAAGGTAGTAGATACTTATCACTTAGTAACTAATCAAGCCTCTGTTGGGGAAACAGAAGGTATGAACTCCTGTCTCCTGTTACTATGTAACAGGAAGGGGTTGGCTGAAACAGGAAGTAGCTAATGCTGTGTATATAAGAAAAGACCCAGAGAGGCACAGTCAGAATTTCTTGGGACCAGCATCTGGTGGCAGAAAACGTCCCAGAGAGGCCAGTCAAGATGAAAAGACCTCTCCATGGGTACTGAGTAATGTTGAAATTGTAGTTTACCAGTGACCTAGGTGTAGAGGGTTTTGTATACGATACTTAGTAACTGATTGATGAATAAGTGACTGATTGAGTTAAGCAAGACTTTGCCCATGAGTGGAAGACTTTGACTATTGCACTTTGAGATGATTGTTCTTTGTTCTAAATATTGTGAACACTTTGGTGAAAACTATGTAGCCATTTTAATGATAAGCTGTTGTGAATATAAGTTGTAATATTGTGAATGCTGTGCCTTGATTTTCTGTGAATGTGTTGCTTTGATTTGTTATGGAATAGTATTCACTATACTGTGTAATCAGAACCTTAAAAGCTGTTCACAATTGCATTCTTCTGGAAAGCTTCTGTGCATGGCATTACACTCTCCTCAATCTATTTTTTCAGATCAGTTGTTTTCTCAGGGGGTAGTTCACACTTTCTTCTATTTCTTTCATTCTTTTTATTTTATTAGTATTATGTCTAATGGGGTCATTAGCTTTCACTTTGCTTTCACTTGCCCAAATCTGATTTTTGTGGAATTATTTTCTTCAATAAATGTTAGCTCCTCTTTTTCTATTTGGCTAATTCCACTTTTTAAGGATTTATTTTCAGTGGTAAATTTTTGTGCCTCTTGTTCAACATTCCTTTTCCTTGTTTATCAAGCTGTTCATTGTTATTTTGATAATATTCTTCCCTCACTCTAATTGCTTTACCCAGTTTTCCTTCTACCACCCTTATTTGATTTTGAATATCAGTTTAGACTTTCCAGGAATTCTTCTAGGGCTAGTGTCCAATTTACATTTTCTTAGATGCTTTGTTACCAGTCTTCTTATTAGTTTGTGTCTGGATCTTCCCTATGACCATAATAGATTTTTTTATTTGGTAAGTTTTATTTTTATTTGCTCATTTTTACAGCCTATTTCTTTTTTTTTTTAAGCAATTGAGGTTAAGTAACTTGCTCAAGGTTACATGGCCAGTTATTTCTGGGTGTGATGCTAAGTATCTCACCCTGGATTCAATCTCAGGTCTCCCAACTCTGGGGCCAGTGCTCTTACTCACTGCGCCACCTGGCCACCCCTAAGCAATTGGGGTTAAGTAACTTGCCCAAGGTTACACGGCCACGTGTTTCTGGGTGGGTGCTAAGAATCTGAGCCCAGATTTGATCCCAGATTCTGGGGCCAGTGCTCTTACTCACTGCTCTACCTGGCCGCCCCTTTAAAGCCTATTTCTTAACTTTGAACTTCATATTGAACTTGAGTGTAGGGAGGCACTATGTTATGCTTCAAGCTTTTTCACACTGATGTTTTCAGTGATGACCCTGGGGGTTTGGTAGCTTTTGGAGCTTCCAAGGTGGTGTTATGTGGAGAAGAGCGGTCAATGTTATTTTTGGCCTATGGTATGAGTGATACTGCTCCTTTGGAATCAGAAATAATACTGCTTCTCAGAGTCCCTAATTCCCTTGGATCACAAGTGATACTATTTCTCAGAATCCCTGATGTCTTATAACCAAAAGTGTGCTCTTCCCTTTAACTGTGAAGCAGAAGTGGGTATATATTAGAAAACAAGTGTCCAGTCTTGTCTCCAGTACTAATACAGTCTCCTGAAATCTCTTTATGATCAGCTGCCAAATTCCTTTACCATTTCTGGGTCAAGAGCTCCCTGAGTTGTTGCTACTTTTATTGCCACCACCTAATCCCACTACTGGAATGGCATCCAATGGCATCCATGCATACTTCAGGTGAGCCTTCACTCCTCAAAATCCTCTCCTGATCTCCTAGGTTGCTTTGGGTTGGAAGAATGTCTCACTCTTATTTTATTGGATCTGCCACAGCAGAATTCAATTCAAGTTGTTATTTTAAAGTTGTTTAGAGGGAAATGTTTTGGAGAACTCAACTGATTACTTCCTCTACTCTGCCATGTTGGCTCTGGCCCCAGAAATCCCAAATTAACCTTTCTAACAGAGGCACATTCCACCATGTATTTCCTCTGCTTTCATGACTCCTTGCTTCTATTTCCCTTGTATTGATTCATGGATCTCCCTTGTTGGAAAAACCAATATTCAACTCATGTTTTCCTCTTGGGTAAGATACTTATGGCCTACATCCTGCTACCTCATCAACTGTTGTCATCATTTCAAAATCTATACTCCTGATAGCCCAAAATAAAATTGCATCTAGTATAGTTGCTTCTTATTGCCAGGCACACATTTGTTTGGGTAGAACTTCTCTGTTCCTAAAAAAATACTGGAAATGTAGCAATACACAGCTCTTAAGCAGGGCTTGAGAACAGTTTTGTGTTACCTTTATATCACACTAATATCTCTTTCCATCACCTAGCCGCTGTTATTTGGAAATTTTTTTAATTCTTTTTTTTTAAAGCAATTGGGGTTAAGTAATTTGCTCCAGGTTACATGGCCAGGCATTTTGTTTTGTTTTTTTTTAATTCTTAAGCTGCAATTTATAGAAATGAATTTATATTTGTGTATATGTATATATATGGATAAGTACAAATTTTCTATATTGAAGTAAATTAAAATTAATTTAAATTTGTTAATTTCTTGAGTACTGCCCATGATTGCACTGAAGATCTGTGCCCTCAAGTTCAAAGTGCAGTGTCGTCAATTATCCAATGGTCTGTGAGGAAAGGCAATATCTATTTGTTTTAGGCTGTGCAAGAGCAACAGCAGTCATTTGGCAGGCGAATAGATGTCTTACCATCATATATTTAGAGCTGGAATAAACTTGAGAGGCCATTTTTTCCACCTACTCCCATTTTTCAAATAAGAAAAATATGGCTCAGGCATTTTTAACACCTAGCCCAAGGTCACACAGGTAGTAAGTATTATGGCTTGGAGTAGAGCCAACAGCCTCTTCCTCCAGAGCCTATGTTATTTCTACTACACCATACTTTCTCCCTCAAAGTAAATAAACTAGAATGTTTGATTTTCATAATTCTTATCCTTTATGAAAGTTCTTCCATGTACCACCTATAAAGCTTTTTACTCTTCTCTCCAGCCATTATTTTCTGCCGTCTCATATTTTTTCTTTGTATTTATTTTGTAATATCAAGGATCAAGCCCAGCAAGCTATTTTAAAGTTCACCTAATACAATTCCTTAAATTTACATGTAAGGAAATTAAATTCTAGAGAGCTGAACTGCTTAGTGCAAGATTATACATGTAGCAAGAGGCAAACCTGGTATTTAAAATGCTTGGTTATTATGAAAAACACTGGATTCAAAGTGGTAGGACCTGGGTTCAAAGAATTAGAGATATCTAAAATTTGAAAAGAATCCAATCATCTATTTGGTCCAACATATAAATGATACATGATGTTCATGATGGGGCATCTTCTGGTCTCTGGTTGAAGATTTTCATTATGACTGGACCCACTGTCTCCACAGAGGGTGCATTTCTTTTATAATAGCACTAATTTCTTAATAAGAAGCTTCTGTTTGATATTGAAACGAATTTGAGTCTTGGATACTTCTTCCTACAATGTCTGGCTCTACCTCTATGCCCCCAAATAAATATTCTAATTCATCTTGGTATTGTTGAAGATGATTATCACGCTTATCCTGAATCTCCAATTTGTCCAGGCTACTTGACCCTAGTTCTTTGATCCAATCATTATGCAACATGAATTCGAGATTTTTTTTATTGTTATAGGTCTATGACATGAGTAGGTCTTGGTCACTGATATGTAAGAGTTGGCTGAACATTTAGTGCCTAGATTTATACCTTAAAAATCTGCAAGTGCTACAAATTAATGCTTGGTTTATTGCTTTCTTGATTATCTAAACACAATAAATGCTGGAGAATATATAAATAAATCTTATTAAACTTCAAAATTTATCTTGCATATATTCTCCCTTTCCAGAGAGCTTGTTGTCAAAAACTTAACAATACACCTCCAATCACAACATATTTGAGGTTCTGTTTCCTTATTTATAAAATGAGTGGGGTGGATTAAATTACCTTTCAATTTCCTTCTAGCTCTTAAGCAGTGAAGAGTTCCTGTAATATGAGGTTGCCTAGGTGTATGAGTAAGTGTAAGGTAAACGAAATGAGAACATTAGGGAAATACTTAATGGTAAAGAACAGTAGATGATGGGGATTGTAGAAAAAGAACATCATTGGGAAATCAAAGAAGGAAAATGCCATGTACTTCACCAGAGTCATAACCAGGGATATTTTCATTTCAAACCAAAAGAGTTAAGTGTAGGGGTGAAGACTTGTGCAATAGCTCACTGCTAGTGAACCAGTTGCAAGATTGTAGATGCAGATTTACAAAAGACTTGAGAGGTGATTAATTTCAGTACATGCCCCAATTCCCATTTTACTATTTAACTGAGAAAATTGAGATCAGAAAAATTAAATGACTGTCTTTGGTCATATATGCAATTAATACCAAAGCCGACATTAACATCTACATCTTCTGATACAAATTCTAACACCCTTTGAAATCATGTTCTCTGACTTCCAAATCTAGTGTACTTTCTACTATACCCTAGTGCCTTATTTTTACATGTTTGGAAACTGAGTCTCAGCAAGGCAAAGTGATTTGCCCAGGATATTTTAGGAAGCAGCAGAACCAGGATGATATGTAGGGTTTTTTTTTTTTTGATCATGGCTTTCAGGTAGTTCGATAATTTTTAAATTATCTCTCCTGGATCTATTTCCCAAGTCAGTGGTTTTTCCAGTGAGATATTTCACATCACCTATTTTTTCATTTGTTTGGATCTGTTTTATAATATCTTGATTTCTCATAAAGTCATTAGCTTCCATTTGCTCCAATCTAACTTTGTAGGAATTATTGTGTTTAGTGAGTTTTTGAAATTCCTTTTCCATCTAGCAAATTTAGCTTTTTAAGGTAGTCTTATCCTCATTGGCTTTTTGGGCCTCTTTTGCCATTTGAATTAGCCTATTTTTAAGGTGTTATTTTCTTCAGTCAGGTTGTTGACTCATTTTTCATGATTTTCTTGCATCATTTTCATTTCTTTTCCCAATTTTTCCTCCACTTCTCTTACTTGATTTTCAGCATACTTCTTGAGCCCCTGCATGGCCTGTAACCAGTTCATATTTTTCTTAGAAGCCTTTGATACAGGAATTCTGTGTTTGTTGTCTTCCTCCAGTTTCATGCTTTGATCCTTTTTTTCCCAAAAAAAGAAATCTATGCTCTGATTACTCTGCTTGCTTTGCTTCTTCTGCCTGCTCATGCTGCCTGTCAATTACTTGAATTTTGAGCTCTTTGCTGAAATAGAACTCTGCTTCCAGAGAGGAGAGATTTGTCCCAAATTGCTGGGGTTTTTGCAGCTGCCAGAGCTATTAGGAGGCTGCCCTCCCTGCAGCCCCCACAAGGTCTGAGCCACTGCCCACACACCCCAGGACCTTCACCCAAGACAGCAATCCAGATCCAAGCAGGTTAAAGCAAGAACAATTACCCTCTGAGCGGTTGGTTGGTCCACCTACTATCTGTAGGCCAGGAGCTCTGGAGACAGCCTAACTGCAGTCTTCAAGACTCCACCACCTCTCATCCCAGGGGCAGGGGTCAGACCATGCCCTTCCTTTCCAACAGAGTTCCCAACTGACCTTTTACTTGCTCATTGGCATTTATGGGTTAAGGAGTCTGGAAACTGCCACAGCTGCTGGTGATTCACTGTCTTGAAGTCTGCTCTGTCATTGGCTGGTCAGTGCTGCCCTGAGGCCAAAACCATGTGGCTCATAGGGGGCTGTGATTGGCTTCCAGTGTGCTGCAATGAACCCTTCCTGTAGGCCTGCTGGCCCACCTTCAGTGGGAGATTTGTTTCTCTCTGTCACTTTGTGGGTTCTGTAAGCTCTAAAATTTGTTTAGAGTCATATTTTATAAGGATTTGAGGTGGTTGGTGGGGGAGCTCATGTAATTTCCTGCTTCTATGCCACCATCTTGGCTTTGCCTATAGCCAGGGCAATAACTGTCTTCAAGTATATAAAAGTCTGTCCCATTAAAGAGAGATTAGATTTGTTCTGCTTCGACCCAGAAGGCAAACCCAGGAACAATGTCAGGAATCTGCAGAAAGGCAGATTAGTTTTAAGAAAAGAAATAGAAAAAAAACTTCCTTAAAATTAAAGTTATTCTAATGTGAAATGGGCTGTTTCAGGAGACAGATGGCTCTTCTTCACTGAAGGACATCAAGGAAAATCTGCATAACCACCTATTGCATATGTTCTAGAGGCAACTTTTTTTGTTGTTTTTGTATAGACTAGATGATCTTTGAGATTCCTTCAAGTTATAAAAATCTGTGATAGCTCCACACCATAAGGAAGCACCAAAGGAACATTTTAATGGAGAAACAACATGAGGACTTTTCAGAGAGACTAGAAGAAATAAACCTTCCAAAAAGAAACCCAAACTAGATACTGATAGACTAAGGATCCTGGCAGTAGGATACGTGTTCTGTATTACAAAATTGTCTAGCTTTAAGACATATATATTTGAAGTTAAATATTTGAACTTAAAAATTGGAACTCCATCTTACAGTTCTATGAAATAATGAAATTAGTTCAGAATAAGGTCTATTTGCCTTTTGGGTGAATTTGCACTAATCCTTTTAGTAGCCCTAATAGATTCTGAATTCAAAGCTTTATTCTTCTACAGCATTTCTTCCACTCACCTCTTGATAAAAGGATAACCACACACCAATGGTAATTTCTTCAATATCTCTTGGGTCCTAAGGCATAAAGGATAACGAAAAATGGGAGTTGAGCTTTGATTGACAGTGAATACCAAATAACATTTCCAGCTTTAAAAATGTCAGTGAGGTTTTGATAAGCAAAAGAATCTGTAGTAATCTTTTGAGTAGAACATAGTATAAGAATAGCATAAAATCCCCTAAACCTCAAAATTTAATTTATGAATAGGAAGTAGAGCCTACTACTGAAATATAATGTGTGTGTCTTTATAATGTGACTTCCCACTAAATGCAGCATTGAGGAAATATTTTCATATAAGAATTATTTATATTATGAGAGTTTGCTTTTATTTGGAAAAGAAACTCAATTTAAGGTTTTGTCAGCATGGGCAACTCCCTCTAGTTCTACTTATCTGCAAGAAGTTAGTTAAATATTAGGGAGTCATATGAGGGACATAGAAAGTAAATGACTTGTCAGTGGTACTACAGCTGGTCTCAGAGGCAGCATACGAACTTTGGACTCTACTACTTCTAACACTAGCATTCTTTCACTATGCTACAGTGACACTCAGGTCTACATATATCTCTAAATTGATATTCATATCTATCATCTGTACCTAACATGTAATATTTATATACATGCTCACCCACTCATACTTGATATTTTATTTTCTTTACAACTTGGCCCCAACCTAGCTCTATTTTTCTTATACTTTATTTTCTTCTACACATGCTATTTCTTATTTACTATTTACTTATTCTGTACACATAATGCTTCTGTATCTATGCTATTAACTCCTCTACCATTCAGCCCAGAACTGTAGTGTATTACCTCCAAACCTAGTTTTCTTCAAGAATTCCTTTTTTGAAAAAACCCTTTCCTGACCTCCTTCTCCACTAGTGATCTCCCATCTGAGGTTATCTTATGTTTCTGTTTTATACATAGCCATCATTCTCATTGTGTCTATGTCATATTCCTCATTATAATGTGAGCTACTTGAAGTCAGAGTCCATTTTACTTCTTTGTATCCATAGCCCCCATGAGGCACATAGTAAATGCTTTATGAATCATTAATAGGTAAATGACAGATTGAACTTTAGGGTTAAGTACATATGAATGACCAAGATATGCTGATAGTTGTGAGATGTCTAAATGGCATGTATGTGGAAAAAATGAAGGCAGCACAGGTAAAGATTGATTTTGTAAAAGTACCCATAGTTATATAAAAGTAATAATCATAATAATATGTCTGACCATTTATAATGGGTAAATTTTCATAACTAGTGACTTCTTAAATCAGTAATCATTTATGCAATGAGAAATCGTTATGTAGCCATTTCCACTCATTACTTATAGAGGCAATATGTTTTTATTTTTAGGGTACAGCATTGATATCTAATGCTTAGATATTTTTGTGCCCTCATTTCCTGTTTACTCCAAGCTCTGCAGCTGCTGAATTGCATGCTCTTTCCCTTTATTTTCAGCCCCTTGAGAGCTCTGCTGAGTGGAAAGCAAATCACTAGTCAATATTTGGATTTGGGCATTCTCCTGATTAATGGAAGAGCTGGGACTGAACCTCCTTAGGCATTTCATGCAATTTACAAGGTTTATCTATTGCCAGCCAATTTCAAATCTTCACAATTTGTAAGCAGCAGTAGTCCTAAATTTGACAGGTTGTGCTAACACAACTATTCATACTTACCACTCCAATGAGTGCCCAATGGCATCCATTCCTAAAGTCCCATATCAATATTTTTCTTCTTTCTTTTCAGTGTGTCATACCAGGTTTTAAGTCTAGAAGAAGTAAAAACTGATGTGCATTGCTTTTTGAGGTGGCAAAAAGGTGGGTGTCCATTAAATGGGAATAATAGAATGATGGTCTAAAGAGATGAAGTGACTTGTTCAAGGTCATGCAGGGAGTTCGAAGGGTCAAATTTAAACATTCCACTTCCTTCTCTCCTTTCCTTCTGACTCCAAATCTAGTGTTCTTTCCACTGTATCTTGGTGATTGTATTGGAATATTATTGCTCTTGAAGAAATTAAAATTGACAGCGATTATAGGGAAAATGTAATTTGCATGACCTAATATAAAATGGTTAGAAATCCAGAAAAATAATATATTTTACATAGCTTACATTTTTCTTAGTTTTTCAATTAATCAGTATTTTAAATTAATCTGTAATTCCACAAACTCCCATTGAGTCAATTTTAAAAAAGAAGAAAAATAAAGCTTTCACTACATGTACACAGCTGAATAAGGTAGGGGAAGAGATAATGGCCGGCTATGTGCCAGGCACTGTGTTAAGCACTTTATTTTATATCATTTGATCTTCTCAACAACCCTGGAAGGCTGGTGCTATTCCCCCACCCCATTTTGCAGATGATAAAACTGAAGCAGTGGTTAAATAACTTGGCAACTATTTAACAACTAGTGATTGATTGAGGCATAACTTGAAATTATTTCTTCCTGACTCAAGGCTAAGAAGTCTATATTCTGTACCTCCTAGATTCTATATATTTCTACACTAGCTATGTCCAAAAATACAAGACTCTTTATATGCTGTAAATTCCCTTTTCTGTGAGAAGGTGTCATGTTTCATCTTTATTCTTTTAAACAATAATCAGAGTTCTCAAATCTTTGAAAATTGCTTTTATCTATAATGTTGTGATCCTGTATAAATTACTCTCCTAGTTCTTATTCCTTTCACTCTGCATCACTTCTTAAAGGCTGCTTGGTTTTCTCCATTTCATCATTTCTTTTTGTACAATAATATCAAATAAAGTAAATATGTCATAATTTATCTAACCATTCCATAGTAGGACTATAGCTCCTTAGTTTCAATTCTTTTAGCTACTTTGAAACAAGCTACTATAGATATATTTGTACGTATGGATCATCTTTTTTTTTTTTAATCTCTTTGTGGTATAAGCATAGTACCCATAAACCTGGATCAAGAATATGCAGATTTTAAGGGTGGCTAGGTGGCACAGTGATTAGAGCACCGACCCTAGAGTCAGGAGGACCTGAGTTCAAATCCAGCCTCAAACACTTAACACAAATACTAGCTTGTGACCTTCGGCAAATCACTTAACCCCGACTGTCCTCCAAAACAAAGCAAAACAAAAAAAAAAGAGTATGCAGGTTTTGGTCATTTTCTGCACATGGTTTCAAATTACTTTCCTGAATGTGGCTAGAACAGACTTATTTGACCTACCACCCTCTTTAAAAAAAATTACTCAGTGCCCCCATGAAAACTTCTTTCTTTAACCTTTTAATATTTGTTAATTTGCATCATTTCAAAAATATAACATATATTTTCAAATATACATATTAAATTTAATAATTTATGGTAAATTTGTGGGGTTATTTCCTGCATTAAAATTTTGATGATACAACAATGCATCATGTAACTGTATAATATTGTATAGTAAACAAGTCATTAGATACACATATTGTTACCAATGCATGCTGTATTTCCCGACAATGCATGACATGCTTGCCTGACAACATTTGCTTATTAAGACCTATCAATGGACTTAACTATTGATCAGTTATAAATTATAATTTGTGTGTTTATTTGGAAAATAATGTAATCACTATGACTTTAACTCTGCTACACAACAGCTGAAACATGAAAAAACGTTTTCTCAAAATTTACTTCTCTTCTTTCTTTATGCTTTGATTTTTATTCAATACCCTCCAATTGCACCCGAGGCTACTACTGCCCCCCTGGATTATTTCAGCACCCCAAGGGGGTGGTATAACCCACTGTGGGAACCTATGACTAATTCACAGCTCTGCCAAGCATATGCTAGTGTACTTGTTTTCTCACAGCCCTCCAACATTTATCATTTTCCATTTTTGTGATTTTTGAACTTTTTATAGGTGTCACATACAACCTTGAACTTGCTTTTATTTTCACTTCTGAAATTATTTATGATTTAGAACATCTTATTCCTAAGAATGTTGATAATGGGAATTATTTTCTTTTGAAAACTGCCTGTTCATATCCTTTGACCTTTTCACTACTATAGAATGGTCTGAATCTTATAAATTTTGCCAGTTCTTTATATATGTTGGAAATGAGATCTTTATCAGAAAAAAAAAATTCTTGTGAAGATTCTTTCATGTTGACCTTTTCCCTTCAAATTTTTACTACCTTAGATTTTTTGTACAAAAATTCACAATAAATTTATATTATCATAATTGTCCATTTTATTTTATATGACCACTTCATTTATTTAATAATAATGTTTCCCCCTGTTCATAGATCTGAATGTTAGTTTCTTCCTCATTCTTATATCTTGTTTATAATTTAATTGTTTTTATCTTGGATATGGATATATTTGGTGCTTCTTTTGTTGTGTGTTTTGTGGTGATTGTCTAAACCTTAATCAGTCAAATTGGTGTTCTACTAATTCTGCAAACAATTTTTGTCAAATACAATGTCCCTCCACCAGCTACAGGGGTCATTGGGCTTACCAAATACTTTGTTAATTTTTGTTTGCTTTTACATATTGTCTGTTCCACAGATCAACCCATTCCTTTAATACGGCTACATTTTAATGATTGCTGCTCTGTTGTATAATTTAAGGACTGGTAATGATATTCACATTTTTTTCTGTTATTCCTCTTGAAATTATTGACTTTGTGTTCCTTCATAAGTATTTAATTTTGTTCTTAATCTACAAATTATTGGTGGTGCAGTGGATAGAGTATAGGGCTTAGAGTCAGGAAGACTCTTCTTCATGAGTTTGAATCCAACCCAGACACTTACTAGCTCTGTGAACTTGGGCAAGTCACTTAACCCCATTTGCCTCAATTTCCTCATTTGTAGGATTAGCTGGAAAAGGAAATGGCAAGCCATTCCAGTATTTTAGCCAGGAAAATTCAAGATGGGGTCATGAAGAGTCAGATATGACTGAAAAATTTTCTCAACAACTAATAAAACCATTACTTTGGGAGTTTGTTTCCTTTAGTACTGAATAAGAAAATTAATTTAGGTTGTATTAAAATTTTATTATATTGTAATAACTCAACTTAGCCATGAGCAATTACTTTTTTCTAGTTATAAATGTCTATATTTCAGCAAAGACTTTTAAATTTATAAAATCCCTAAATGACTCCTGCTAGATTTACCCCTTATTTTCATATAACCATTGTTGTTACTCAGCAACTTATACATTAAAAGACTAGAGGGCTTGGAATATGATATTTCAGAAGTTAAAAAAAAACGTGAATCACAACCAAGAATCAACTACACAGCAAAACTAAGTATACTATTTCAGGGGAAATAGGGATATTCAGTGAAACAGGGAACTTATAAACCTTCCTTGTGAAAAGACCATAGTTGAATAGAAAATTAAATCTCCAAATTCAAGATTCAAGAGAAGTATAAAAAGGTAAACAGGAAAGAAAAAACATGTTTTTCATAAGTGACTTAATAAGGTCAAACTGTTTATATTCCTACATGGGAAGATGAAATTTTTTACCCATAAGACCTTTCTCATTATTAGGGGAGTGAAAAGGATGGTATATATATATATAAAGATAAAGAGAGAGAGAGAGAGAGAGAGAGAGAGAGAGAGAGAGAGAGAGAGAGA